>NC_045453.1:1643345-1717579 GCF_002776525.5 Piliocolobus tephrosceles
GGGCTGGAGTGCAGTGGCCGGATCTCAGCTCACTGCAAGCTCCGCCTCCTGGGTTTAGGCCATTCTTCTGCCTCAGCCTCCCAAGTAGCTGGGACTACAGGCACCCGCCACCTCGCCTGGCTAGTTTTTGTATTTTTTAGTAGAGACGAGGTTTCACCGTGTTAGCCAGGATGGTCTTGATCTCCTGACCTCGTGATCCGCCTGTCTCGGCCTCCCAAAGTGCTGGGATTACAGGCTTGAGCCACCGCGCCCGGCCGACATTTTCTAATAAGTCTTTGTTTACAGGTGGGCAGCCTGAAATTTATATTTGTTTTATATACAATAATTTCTTTAACCAGTATTCCATACACTTACTCCTACATTCGGAAGCCCTCCAGACTGAGGGACTTTTTATGTCTATGAGACCCTTTTTTATATAATAAGAAAAGTCATAAGGGGATTTCCACACATGTCATAGAGACCACTATCTCCAAGCAGAACAAAGAGTTGTGGACAGTATATACCAATGTGAATGTCTGTGGCTTAGGAGAAGGCTAACTATAATTGAAGTTGTTTACAGAGCAGAATACTCACTTGAGAGGTTTCTGGTTTCTCAAGATATTTTTGGTGTGGATTTTCTGGATCGCAATAGAAAATGTGATGGAATGTAAAGGAATCATTGCTCAGAAGCAAATTGTGTTGTACTTATATTATCAATTACAGGTATGGCAGTAAAACATTCTCTGTCCTAAGACAAGGCAGAACAACTCAGCAGCCCTACTTATGGCTACTCTAACTGAAAACTTTTATTCTTCAGCAGAACCAAAGCCAGAAATCTACCCTTGTTCCTCCTGCCTTCTGGCCTTCTCCTGTCAGCAATTCCTCAGCCAGCATGTACTTCAGATCTTCCTGGGCTTATGTGCAGAAAATCACTTCCATCCAGGGAATTCTAGCCCAGGGCATTGGAAACAGCAGGGGCAGCAGTATTCCCCTCTAAGCTGTTGGTATGAAAATGCAGAAGGTCAGGAGAGAGGAGGTGGCTCCAAACCCTGGTCTCCAAGGACAGAGGAGAGAGAAACCTCAAGGGCATTCCCCAGCCCACTCCAAAGACAGTCAGCAAGTCCTAGAAAAGGCAACATGGTGTTAGAAATAGAGCCCAGCTCAGCCCAAAGACCAAACCCTGTGCAGCCAGACACAGGCTTGAAGGAATCAGAAACCTTGAGATTTGGAGCAATCAACTGTAGAGAGTGTGAACCGGACCGTAGCCTGGAATCAAACTTTATTACAAACCCAAGAACCCTCTTAGGGAAGAAGCCCTACATTTGCAGTGATTGTGGGCGAAGCTTTAAAGATAGATCAGCCCTCATCAGACACCATCGTACACACTCGATGGAGAAGCCTTATGTGTGCAGTGAGTGCGGACGAGGTTTTAGCCAGAAGTCCAACCTCAGCAGACACCAGAGAACACATTCAGAAGAGAAGCCTTATTTGTGCAGGGAGTGTGGGCAAAGCTTTAGAAATAAGTCCATCCTCAAGAGACATCAGTGGACTCACTCAGAAGAGAAGCCCTATGTTTGCAGCGAGTGTGGGCGAGGCTTTAGTGAGAAGTCATCCTTCATCAGACACCAGAGGACACACTCCGGTGAGAAACCCTATGTGTGCCTGGAGTGTGGACGAGGCTTTTGTGACAAGTCAACCCTCAGAAAACACCAGAGGATACACTCGGGGGAGAAGCCTTATGTTTGCAGGGAGTGTGGGCGAGGCTTTAGCCAGAACTCAGATCTCATCAAACACCAGAGGACACACTTGGATGAGAAGCCTTACGTTTGCAGGGAGTGTGGGAGAGGCTTTTGCGACAAGTCAACCCTCATCATACACGAGCGGACGCACTCTGGAGAGAAGCCTTATGTGTGTGGTGAGTGTGGCCGAGGCTTTAGTCGGACATCACTCCTCCTTGTCCACCAGAGGACACACTCAGGGGAGAAGCATTATGTCTGCAGGGAGTGTAGGAGAGGTTTTAGCCAGAAGTCAAATCTCATCAGACACCAGAGGACACACTCAAATGAGAAGCCTTATATTTGCAGGGAATGTGGGCGAGGCTTTTGTGACAAGTCAACCCTCATTGTACATGAGAGGACACACTCAGGAGAGAAGCCTTACATGTGCAGTGAGTGCGGCCGAGGCTTTAGCCGGAAGTCACTCCTCCTTGTCCACCAGAGGATACACTCAGGGGAGAAGCATTATGTTTGTAGGGAGTGTGGGCGAGGCTTTAGTCATAAGTCAAATCTTGTCAGACACCAGAGGACACACTGACGGGAGAAACCTGTGTATGCAGGGGTCATGAACAAGACCTGAGTGATCAGTCAAGCCTCATGTTACCCCAGAGACACACATGGGGAGTAGACCCTGTGTATGCAGATTGTGAGTGAAGTTCCAGAGATGTGTCGACCTTTATCAGGCATTGGAGGGACACGTTCAGGAGAGGAGCCTTATGAGTATAGAGTATGGGCAACTGTAGCCATCAGTCAGCCTTCAGCATGCACAAGAGGACACACTTAGGAGAGAAGTTTACATGTAGGGACTGTGGGAAGGCTTTAGCAATAATCAACATTTACCAAACATCTAATGACCGCCTCAGGGGAAAGCACCCTTGTCTGGGGAGTGTTGGTGAGCATCAGCAAAAGAATGGACAGTCAGGCACAAGGTGGCCCTCCAGAAGGAGGTCTTTGTTTGCAGGATGTATGGGCAAAGCTTTTGTGATCACACACCACAGGGAGACTCTGCATGTGGGGACACTGTGGAGCTCTGCCCAGATGACCTTTTCATGGCTAACACCCCAGCTGCTTGAGAGAACAGCGTTGCTGCTGGCAGTGATGCATTCCACTCTGGAACTCGCTCTCAGCCACAGGGAACTGCACACAGCACAGGGGCTATGCATCTTTGCAAGGGTAGCTACTGGCCCCAACCCTTGACTCAACGGGGACAACTCCAGAAGGTCATTCCAGATCCAGAGATCCCCATCGAACTGAAGGATCACTGGATTGCAGACACGTTGCACATCAGCCTCTTTCTCTACCCAGTCCTGCCCTCACTCCCCAGTGAATCCTCAATTTTCCATCTCATTGTCCCTCCAGAGAATTGATTCTAAGACATGTTAGGTATATAAGGAGTGTAGATAAGGCTTCAGCCACAAGTCACCCCTCAGTAAGCCCCAGAGTATATAGAATAGAAATTCTGCACATGTCGGGAGAATGGACAGGGATTTAGGAAAAAGGCACACCTCATCAAAGAACAGCTTTTTTGGGACAAGCTTTACATGGGTGGGGAGGGAAAATGTGAAACATATTAGCAATAAGTTAAACCTCATCTTGTACTAAAGGAGGACACACTCAGGGAGAGGACCTATGTGGGCAGGGCTTGTCGGTGGAGCTTCATCCCAATGTCCCTCCTCAACTGACTTAGGAGGACAGAATCTTGCCACCCTAAGTCACTGCCTCACTCACCTCTGAGGGGTTTTCAGGAGATGTCTTGACTCCCCCATGTACTCTGAATGTGAGCAAAGGTGGCAGTAACTGTTAAATAAGCATTATTTTCACTTCTTGGAATCGGAATAAAAAAGTAGGCTTTATTTAAGTAATCAAAAAATGATCAACTCGTTTTATTTTCATATAGCAGTTCTTTCCCATGTTTTCTTATCCCTTTGTTTTAGTTCAACATTTCTTTAATAAGTTCAGGCTGTGTGGCTTGGCCACTCAGCTGACCAGAAAGGTGCAAGGAATTCAAATTCACAGTCAGGGTTTCCTGCATGAATTCAACCCTTGAGAATCAATCTAATAGATTTTTTGGAGAATCTGATCCTTTTCATGTGGAGGAGTGATTAGGTTCTAGAGACAGGCCAGTTGCAGGGAGGGGATTTTCCAGGTCTCCAGGGGCTGGGTTGCCTCTTCTCCAGACTGGTCACTTTCTTCAGCTTCTGTGAAAGCTTCCTTCCCTAGGTATTCTCTTTCTCTCTTTGTGTCTTTCTCTTTCTCTCCCCACCTCGCCCTCTCTCTTTTTCTTTCTTTCTGCAGGTGTCTTTGCTGAATACTTCTCTACTCCACTGAAGTTTTGCAGTTCTTAATGATCTGCTCAGTCCTCCAGTTCCAGGGACCCTTTAACCACATCCCCCCTGCAGCCTTCCAGATTGCAGGGGCAGGTCCTTTAACCATGCCCACACTGTTCTCGAGTCATGAATCATTGCTTTGGGCCTCTTAGCTACTCCCCATGTCAGATCAACAATAATAGATGTAAAGACTCCTAAGCATAGCTCCGATACCATGTCCCCTTGGCCCTCTAATTCTAGGGCCCAGTCCTGCTAATGATACCCACACATCATCCCTCTAATAACTGGTCTGAGACAACCTAGTCATACTCCGTTCATTGTTTTTCAGGCCAAGGATCTGTCTTTTACCCACACCCTTTTATAATCTTCCTCCCTCAGAGCCCAAATTGCCCAGACTTTTGAATAAACTCTGCATGCTCTGGCTCTGATTCTCTGTCTTGGGTCAATAACTATTCACTGGAGAGGGTCTTCCTAGGCTCCAGCAAATTTATTTGCCCAACTGGAGTTTGCAAGATCTATAAAATGCATATCAGGCTTGGAAAATCAGAAGAAGCACGAAGTGTTTTGGACACTTCATTCAAGGAGAGGATGAAAAAAGAAAGAATTACTGGCTCCAAGGCCTCTCCCCACTTGCCTGCCCCAGGCATGAAGTTAGCGGTCTTAATCTGTTTTCTGCTGTTATAACAGAATATCACAGACTGAGTGATTTATAATGTACACAAATTTATTTGGTTTGTGGTTCTAGAGGCTGGGAAGTCCAAGAGCATGATGCCAGCATCCAGTGGGGGCCTTTATGCTGCATCATCCCATGGTGAAGACAGTAGAGCAAGCGAGTATGTGAGACAGAGAGAAAAAGGGGGCTGGAATTACCCTTTTTATCAGGAACCCACTCCAAGATAACTAATCCACTCTTTTGATATTGGTATTAATCTATTTGTGAGGGCTGAGCCCTCATAACCTAAACACCTCTTAAAGGTCCCACCCACAAATCTCGTCATAATGGCAATTGAATTTCAACATGAATTTTGGAGGAGACATTCATACCAGAGCATCAATTTTCCAATGGCTCCTTAGAGTCAGGTCTGATGGGGGAAAAGGATGTGCATGTCTGGGAGTGTGGGCCCCCACCCTTTGCCAGAACTACCCCTATAACACCAACTTCTGATCAGAATTGGAGGCCACTGAGGGAAAAGTATATGCAGGTATACAATCTCTAGGATTTTGAAGAATGAAGGGTAGACCCTCCCAATTCCAGACAATCCCAACATTCCTCCTACCACTGGGAAAGAAAAAACAAACAAGAAAACCAGCTCTTACCTTTGAAAAAAGGAGTGGAAAGAAAAAAAATGATGCAGAATTATTATTGATTTTTACTGAAATCCCCCATAACCTGTAGCGACCTCAGACATGGCCCAGGGAAAGGACTGCCCGCCCTAGCCCAGCAAAGGGAGAGGGGCAAAGATGTCATCTTTCCAGCCCTGGAAGGGGCTTCCCCACGGTATGCTCACTCCCCTCCTTTGTTTCTAGGAAGGGTCACTATCAGGACCTTTCCACTCCATCCCAGCAGGAAACGGAATTGTTCTCTCAGAAGAAAGAGAAGTGCAGATTCTCCACTCTAGGACTATGACTTTGGTACCTAAGAAGGAAGAGTTCAGTCTTTATGTATCAGCTTATTTCCAGCATGAGATGGGTGTTCAAATGCCTGCAGCATCCAAACAAGTCCTACTAATGAGGGGACCAAGCCCAGATTGGGTGGGGTGGGGGGTACTTTAGAGAACTGGGGGACTCAAACTAAAGTCAAATTGCTACCTGCATCCTTCCTGGCCTCACCATTTAAGCCTCACTCCAAGAAGTCTTGAGCTGCACCTCTTTTTGGCCTTTTAATTTAGCTATCCAAATGTCCTACCCATTTCTTCAAACCATGATCTTGAGTTCAGAACCCACCATCATTCTTCCTCACTTTTAGTTTTAGAATTTTTTTTTTTCATATTGATTTTTGCTGAGTTTTCTGAAAAATTGGTAGTGAATTGCCAGGCATGGTAGCTCATGCCTATAATCCCAGCATTTTGGGAGGCCATTATGGCAGGATCACTTGAGTCCAGGAGTTTGAGACCAGCCTGGACAAAATAGTCAGATCTTGTCTCTTTGGAAAAAAAAAAAGATCAATTTTAGTTTGGAAATATTTGACCCAGTAATCGCAATGAGCAGAAACAATGAAATCCGATCAAAAAACTTACAGAAATATGACTACCTGGAATAGTCATAAGGTGGTACCTTGTGTGATGAGTCCACAGAAAGGATTTGGGTTGAAGGGACTTTGAAGATGGCAGGCAATCTGACAGCACCCAGCTGTGAAATTAGGTAAAGTAATTCAGATTAAAGGTGAAATAATTTATACATGCAAGCTCTAACCTAATTTCAAAATATCTGTGCATATATTTCTCATATATCCAAAGTAAGCTGGCCAGGCGCGGTGGCTCACACCTGGTGCTGGGCTCAAATCCAAAACTCCCAAAGTGCTGGGCTCAATCCCAGCACTTTGGGAGGCCGAGGCAGGTGGATCACCTGAGGTCAGGCATTTGAGACCAGCCTGGCCAACATGGTGGAACCCTGTCTCTACTAAAAATACAAAAATTAGCCAGGTGTGGTGGCACATGCCTGTAATCCCAGCTACTCGGGAGGCTGAGGCAGGAGAATTGCTTGAACCTGGGAGATGGAGGTTGAAGTGAGCCGAGATCATGCCATTGCACTGCAGCCTGGGTGACAGAGTGAGACTCTGTTTCAAACAAAAACAAAGTAAGCACATAGAATTTTTAAAATCATTTTTTCTAAAAGAGAGCAAGTGGTAGAGGATCCTTGACAGACATGAGATTCTCTCATTGCATAATCTTTTTCCATGAGTAAATATCATGTTATGCTTTTTTATTTTCTCTAATATGCATGAAATGTGTAAGGGATAAAATCTACATTCTCATTGTGGAAAGATTATTTTTATCTAGCCCCATATCTTATTCATTAATTTTAACCTAGAAATCATTTTGGAGAATAGCCAAACAGTCAGCTGCTCTTTGATTAAAGAGAAATTTGGGACTGGTTGAAGCATGACATTCTATAATCCTAAAAAAAAATAAAAATAAAAAATAGTGAAATAAGATTCTTAGAGTTCTACCTAACTAGTGTTCTTAAAGAGTAAAAGCATTGCTTCTGTGAGTTACAGGGCAATAGAAAATCTCACAAAGCCAGGTTACACATGATGATAGGTGATGCTCTTATCTGCTACTGATGCAGACCCCAAGGCCGAGTCCAGCTTCCCCAGCTCAGCCCGCTGTCAGGCAGAGCAGTTGGCTCAGAAGTGCCCTTACTGCTGCCAGCCATCAGTTCTTACCTTTTCCCTGCTTTCCAATTCCTTTGGGAACTAGAAAGCGATTTTTTGGCGGGGAGAAAGAGAGCTGAGTTTTGTGAATTTTAATGCTACTTAAAATCGTTTCTGTCTTAGCTTCCTCTCTTCTGTGTCTGTTCTAGTAACCTGAAACCTAGGTTAAAGAAGAAGGGCCTGTACCTTCTCCTAAGTCACGGCCACTAAAAGAGCTTATTTGTCTTTTTTTTTTTTTTTTTTTAAATAGAGACAGGTTTTTACTATGTTACCCAGGTGGTCTTGAACTCCTGGGCTCAAGCAATTCTCCCACCTTGGCCTTCTAAAGTGTTAGGATTGCAGGCATGAGCCATTGTATCTGACCACCTGTCTTGAGAGAAAGGCTCAACCTGTAAAAATCTTAGGGTAAATAAATTGTGCAGTATTGGAGGTACACTTGACATAGCTAGTAAGAATATGAAAACATTTCCAATCAGATTTTCTGCTGAATATATTGGCAAAGGAATTTCACATGGGGTTGGAGATCTGGAAGAGATATTGCAGAGAATCTGAGAGGAAACTTAAGAGAATGAAAGGAAGTGTGATAAACAGCACTGAGACCAGTATAAATTTGGGAAGTCAGAAGTATTGCAGTTGTCCAGGCAAAATTTATAACAAGCTATGGCAATAGCAGAGTGGACTGAAAGAGAAGATAGACTTCATAGGGTTTGTCTCCAAAGCACATGGTGATTGCCTGAATGTAGAAGACAGGTGAGAATGTAAAAGAAGACTCCCACAAACACAGCTTTCGAACAGTAAACGCATTTGCAAAAGAGAAAAAGTTCTCACCACTCCAGGAATCCAAGCAGAAAGTCAACACCCCTCTTATCTGTGTTTACCATGAGAATAGTTTCTTCTCTAGAGGGTAAGTCAAACTGGGTCTCCTCTTTTTCCCACCTGCGTCCAGGATTATGCCTCTCTATGTGGTAGAGTGTGTCTGTGGGTGTATGTGGAATTGTGCCAATTATCCATTTATTGTTTGAGCTTCAAATTCTCCTTTTGTTGCCTGGTCTGTGAAAATGGATCTGGGCCCTTTACGTGTTTCCTTTGCCAGCTGGCATAAGGTTTATCAGTAGAGGGCACCAGAACTACACTGCAGGGGGAAGGGCCCTCTTTCTTGGGTTAGGTGGCTCTTTCACCAGGTCCCTGGAGAGTACCTGTTTTATTCTTTTCTTTCTTTTTTTTTTTAAGACAGAGTTTTGCTCTTGTTGCCCAGGCTGGAGTGCAATGGCGCAATCTCGGCTCACTGCAACCTCTGCGAAAGTACCCATTTTTACTCCACTCCAGGGCCAGTGAAGTTTTCTCCCATGCTAAATGCCTGCAGGACACAGCTTTTTCTACCAATTGGCCACCAAAGGAGTACGTTTTCTCCAGCTCTCCACTTAGGCACTGGTGGCTCGGTTGGGAGCCTAAACAGCACAGGCCTGTGCCCCAGCCCAGGCCACTGCTATACCCTCTCTGTAGTCCCACTGGTACATATGCTGGGGGCCCCACAGGACTGGCTGTCTAGCAAGCAGACCACCTGACCTCCTCCTATGCAGAGGCTCGAGCCTCCCCAGCCCACGTTGACCCTCTCCCCAGCTCTAGTGCATGCACATTAGGGCCCCAGTAGCCACCACTGGCTTCCCAGCCCAAGCTGTGCACAGAAGTGTACTAGGTTCTTGCAGCTCTCCAGCCTCCATTTCCAGCAGTGCCCACAGCAGTGCCTTGGCCGCCTCTGCTCATCCACCCATTAACCTTGGCTCCTGTTGTTTCCTTAGGCCTTCACCACACAGACACCATGTGATCTAGGCCTTGTATCAACAACAACACCCCAGCTCTCTCTCTATTACCAATTCCCTCTGTGTACTATTTGCCAACTTTGGCTTGCTTGTGCCCCAGAGGGTTATTCCTGCTTGCCTAGTGACTGTGGACCAACTCTGGCCTGCACAACCTTCCCCCTCAAACTTTTCTGCTATCCAATAGGCTGCAACCACAACTCCAAGAAGGTCTGAACCCTATCCTTGGGGAGGGAACCCTCCTTCCAAGTTTATCCTTGGGTAATCCCCCTCAGCTGTAGGATTTTCTTTTCATATTTATATTTATGTTTGCAATATATATATATATTTGGGATGGAGGCTTGCTCTGTTGCCCAGGCCAGAGTACAATGGCGCAATCTCGGCTCACTGCAACCTCCACCTCCCCGGTTCAAGCACTTCTCCCTGCTTCAGCCTCCCAAGTAGCTGGGATTATAGGCACCCACCACTACACCCAGCTAATTTTGTATTTTTAGTAGAGATGGGGTTTCACCATGTTGCCAGGCTGGTCTCAAACTCCTGACCTCAGCCTCCCAAAGTGCTGGGATTACAGGCATGAGCCACCATCCCCGGCAAAATAATTCTTTAATTTAAATTACTGTATGGTTTCTGTCTCCTTGTCGAACCCAGATTGATACAGGTGTGAACGTATATGTGTGTGTTTTTAAAATGAGGGCAAAGACATGAATTTTGACTGCATATATTTAGTGAGCCCAGAGATAAGCCAAAGAAATAATACAAGTCAAAACTATTAATTATGAATACTCAGCTGGGGCTGTGATCCTGAATCTAGACACAGAAATCTGATGGTCTACATCAGAGGTTGGCAAACTACAGCCTAAACACCAATCCTTGCTGATCACATGTTTCTGTGTGGCCTTGAGCTAAGAATGGTCTTTACATTTTAAATGGTTGCAAAGAATTTAAAGGATAATATTTTGTGACATCTATTTGTATCCATAAATAAAATTTTATTGTAACCCAACCACACTCATTTGCTAGGTATTGTCTATAGCTGCTTCCATGCTACATGGTAAAGCTGAGTAATTGCAACAGAGACCAAATGGCTCGCCAACCGTAAAATGCTCTCTGGCCCTTAACAAAAAATGTATTGGAAACTAACCCGTCTTATACATATTTAAAAAAAGTTGGCCTGCCCCGATCTAGACTGAAACTTGGGACCATTTTATCAAGTAAAGACCAAATGAATTGCCTATTTAATCCCTGGCTCTGAATTCATGACCTCTTTTCTCTTATTTGTAGACTGGCAAACTAATTGAGTTGCAAGGCATCTAGAATAGCCAAAACAACCTTGAAAAAGAAAAGGGAGGAGGATTCACACTTTCTGACTTCAAAACTTACTATAAAGCAAATGGTAATCAGGATAGTATCGTACTGGTATAAGGATAGCCACATAGATCAAAGGAATAGAATTGGAAGTCCAGAAATAAAACCATGTGTCAGTGGTCAATGATTTTCCCCTAGGGTGCCAAGATTATTCAGTGGGGGAAAGAAGAGTCTTTTTAACAAATGATGCGGCGACAACTGTCTATCTACTTACAAAATAATACAGTTTGACCCCACCTTATACCATATATAAAATATGAACTAAAAATGTATCAAAAATCTAAATGTAAGAGCTAAAACTGTAAAACTATTAGAAGAAAACAAAGGGGTAAATCTTCATGATCTTAGATTTGGCAAAAGAGATTTTTCATATTGCACCAAAAACATGAGCAACAACAACAATGAAAAGATAAATTAGACTTCATCCAAATTAAAAACTTTTGTACAGGATATTATCAAGAAAGTGAAAAGGCCAGGCATGGTGGCTCATGGCTATAATCCCAGCAGTTTGGGAGGCTGAAGTGGGCGGATCACTTGAACCCAGGAGTTCAAGACCAGCTTGGGCAACATGGTGAAACCCTGTCTCTATAAAAAAATACAAAAATTAGCCAGTGTGCTGGCATGTACCTGTAGTCCCAGCTACTCGGAAGGGTGAGGTGGGAGATTTGCTTGAGCACTGGAGGTCAGGCTGCAGTGAGTTGTGATCGCACCACTGCACTCCAGCCTGGGTGATGGGGCGAGACTCTGTCTCAAGAAAAAAAAAAAAAAAAAAAAAAAAAAGACAACTCACAGAATGGGAGTAAACCTGTATAAATCATATATCTGACAAGGAACTTGTATCTGTAATGCAGAAAGAATCCTTACAACTCAATAATAAAAGGCAAATGGTCCAATTAAAAAAACGAGCAAAGGATCTGAATGGGCATTTCTCCAAGGATGATATATAAATGGCCAACAAGCACATGAAAAGATGCCCACTCTGACTCTGCCACCTTGGGCAATATAATTCATTTCTATGAGGCTTCACCTCTTCATCTACAGGTGACAGAAACCAGATAACAGAACATACCTTTTAGAGATGGTGTGAAAATGACAAAGCACCAAGGTGGAAGCTTTCCTTGCTGGGTTTGAGGAACAGCAAGGAGATTAGTGTGACTGGAGAATGATGAATGAGGGGAATGTTGAAGGAGGTGAGTGAGGTTGGAGAGGAGTGCAGAGTTAGATTTTATTCCATGTGTGCTGGGAAGTTTTTGGTTAAGTGGAGACCAGGGCATGACATCATCTAATATCCCAGTACGTTTAGAAGGATCCCTCTGGCTGCTGTGAGAACAAGAAAGGAAGCAAAAGAGAAGTTATGAGCTTGTTCAATGATCCAAGACAGAGATGATGGTGGCTATGACTAGAGTGGAAGCAATGGAGTGGATGACAACAGTCATATTCAAGATAATTTGAAGGTGGGGGCCACAGGATTTGCCGATGAATTTGATTATTCGATGGTAGAGAAAGAGAAGAAACTTGAAAACCCTGGGTGTATATATTGTATTTAAAAGTCATAGGAAGGGCCCCGTGTGGTGGCTCATGCCTGTAATTCCAGCACTTTGGGAGGCCAAGGCGGGTGGATCACTTGAGATCAGGAGTTCAGAGACCAGTCTGGCCAACATGGCGAAACCCCGTCTCTACTAAAAATACAAAAATTAGCTGAGTGTGATGGCACAGGCCTGTATTCCCAGCTACTCGGGAGGCTGAGGCAGGAGAATCGCTTGAACCGGGGAGGCGGAGGTTGCAGTGAGCCGACATTGCGCCACTGCACTCCAGCCTTGGTAACACACTGAGAGTCTGTCTCAAAAGAAAAAAAAAGTCATAGGAAAAAAAAAGTCATATGACTGGATGCGATTATCAACAAATATGGGTAGAGCCCTTATTCTGTGCTACTAAAGTGTTCTAGGCACTACAGCAATGAGTAATACACAAAGAGAAAAATTCACACCCTTATGAATCTTACATTCTAATGGGGAGGGGATAATAAAATAACAAAAATATACAGCGTGTGAGATAGCAAGAGGGAAATACACGAGAGATGAGGATGAGGTGGGTGGGAAGGTTACAGGATGGCTAGGGAAATCCTCACTGGGAAAGTGTTATTTAAGCTTAAGTCTTGAAAGAGGTGAGGGCAGCAGCCTTTTGGTATACCCTGAGCACTAGCATTCCAGGCAGAGGCAAAAGCAAATGCAGAGGGGCTGAAAAGGAGCACGTCCAGCCAGTGGAGGGAAAAGCAAGAATAGTGGCTGTAGAGGAGACAGCCGGGGAGGGTGATGGGAAATGAGGACCGAGAGTGTAATGGGCAAGGTGGGATGAAGAGAAATGAGTGTGACACAAAGCAGCCCTGAGTACGGATTTAAGCTAGGAAGGCGTCCAAACAGGAACTTAAGGCTCTCCTATAACTTCAAAGCGGGATGTTAACGCCCAGTCCCCCAGGCCCCGCCCCTGCTCGGCACAAGCTCCGCTCCGGGGCCGGAACTCTAGGGCTCCGTGTCCGGAACTCTAGGGCTCCGTGTCCGGAACTCCAGGGCTCTGTGTCCGGACCGGAAGTAGATCCACCCGACCGCATTTTAAGTGCTGCTGCATTTCCGGTAGCGGCGGCGGGAAATCGTCTGCAAGAGAGAGGCTAGGCCTCTGTGGAGGCGAATCCGGCGGGGATCAGAGCCATCAGAACCGCCACCATGGTGAGTAGCGCACAGGCTGGCGGCGCGGGAACTTCCGAGTCTGTTGTGGAGTGGGAACCGCGACTGATTGGGGAGGAAGCCGTGGGCTAGAGCTACTTACGGCGGTGAAGGCCTGGGCCTTGGCCGCTCGGTCTGGGCGGGAAAGACCAGGACCTTGGCGGTTCGGCTAGGCATGGGGTTGAGGAAAAGGTTGGAACCGGGGACGGAGGCCGAGGTCGTTCGGCAGGGGCGAGGGTAGAACCGCGGCTCTCGACAGCGCTGTAGCCATAATGCCTGGGACCCCGTAGGTACTAAGTTAACTTTTGCCGAATAAATATGTGTCCCGGGCTTCGGAGCAGGCACTGGAGCCGCAGGGGGACCCGGGTAAACGGCTCAGACTTGTGAAAGGTTGTGAGTCTGAGAAAGAGTTGCGGACGTGGGTGGAAGGGGCTTGTGGACCACGCTAGAGTCTTGCTAGGTCTACTTGGAGAGGAGGGAGGAGGAAGGGGATAGGGAATGTTTGGAGGAAGAGTTCCACTCAGTTCATCATATTTCTGTGTTTGCCTGTGCCTGACTTCTCAGGCGCTGGGCTACTCTCTGAAATACGTTTGCTTCCTTCACAGAGGTAGTTGGGGACACTATAATTTTGTGGTCATTCGGTAAAAGTAACAGCGGCGGGCGCGGTAAGAATGTTTTCTCAAATAGATGGTTCCTGAGCAGATTCCTAAAAGATTAGCAAGAATGTACCCGGCGAAGATGGGGGGAGTATTACAGACCCGGAGAACTGAAGGAACAAAGGCTGAAGGGTAGCAAGATTTTAAAAGTTACTGGATTTTTCTGCGTCTGTTGACTGAGAAGAAGTTGCTGGAGGAGAAAGGAAGAAAGAGTAGGGAAGACGGGAAGAATTGTCAGGAGGCTAGTTACTAAAGGCCTTGCATGTTATTTTACCTTGGTGGTGGTGAGGCATGTCATTGAAGGATTTAATTTAATTTATTTTTATTTTTTTAGATGGAGTTTTGCTTTTGTTTCCCAGGCTGGAGTGCAGTGGCTGGATCACGGTTCACTGCAACCTCCGCCTCCCGGGTTCAAGCGATTCTCCTGCCTCGGCCTCCCGAGTAGCTGGGATTACAGGCACCCGCCACCACGCTTGGCTAATTTTTTGTATTTGTAGTAAAGACGGGGTTTCACCATGTTGTCCAGGCTGGTCTCAAACTCTTGACCTCATTTAATCCACCCACCTCGGCCTCCCAAAGTGCTGGGATTACAGCCATGAGCCACCTTGCCCTGCCCACTGAAGGATTTTAACCAGCAAAATGACGTAAACTTAGTGGTGTTTAGAAAGATTGCTCTAGCTCTGGCATGTATATTGGATGGGACTGGAAGCAGGAAAACCTGGCAGGATATTGTTTGGATAATTGGTTAGAATAGGCACTGGATTCATTCTGTCTAGGTTCCAACACAGCTTTCCAGCTGTGAAACTGGGCAAGTTACTTAACCTCTCCCAGCCTCAGTGACCTCATCTGTAAAATGGGGATAATAATGGGTCCAATTTTGAGGATTAAATGAGGTGTTCAGTGCTTATCACAGTGCCAGATACACACTGAACATTAGTTCAACTGGACCAGTGAATGTTGCCCTGAAGGTTCAGATCCCTTGTGGTTAGAAGCTGGTTAAAATGGTCATTGAAGGGAAACTGAACCACCTAACCTGAGGGTGGCTCCAGTATCTTTGTGTGGAGTCAAGTTTCGTTTTTGTTTTTTTGAGATGGAGTCTTTCCCTGTCACCCAGGCTGGAGTGCAGTGGCGTGATCTCAGCTCACTGCAACCTCTACCTCCCAGGTTCAAGTGATTCTCCTGCCTCAGCCTCCCGAGTAGCTGGTAATACAGGCCTGTGCCACCACACTCGGCTAATTTTTGTATTTTTAGTAGAGACGGAGTTTTGCCATGTTAGCCAGGCTGGTCTCGAACTCCTGACCTCAGGTGATCTGCCCACCTCAGCCTCCCAAAATGCTGGGATTACAGGAGTGAGCCACTGAGCCCAGCCATGGAGTCAAGGTTTTGATCTGCATATTTGCAGGTTCGGAACTTTGTTGTCTGAGCTCACAGAGATGAACAGAAGTCCATAGAAGGCACTTGGGGGTAGGACTGGGGTATAGCAGTCAGACTGATGGGAGGATGATACACAGATCAAATGCCAGGTGATTTGTTTATAGAGAGAAATACAACTGCTTAGAGTACCTGACAGTTCACAAAGTGATACCTATATAGTCATTTCTTTATTTTAGCACATTGGAACCCAGGTTATAAAGACAGAAATGTTTGTTGGGTTAAAGACCATTGTATGTCCAAACCGATTCGCACCCTAAGCACCAGAGTTTCCCTCTGCCAAATGTAATCTTGGAGGCACACTAACAAATTCTTGATTTGTAGATTTCATTTTTCAGCTTGAAGCTCATCTCCTTCCTGATAACAAGCTTCTTGTTGATTAGATTTTTAGTTTCAGCCCCATTCTAGCTCCTCCTTTACTCAGTCTTTTTAATAAGATTTGGATGTTCCATAGCACTTGAGTCACATACCTATAATCTGCACAATGGTAGATGGCTCTAGTATGTATGGATTGGATTCGTTTGGGGACACACTATATACTCTCATCCCTGCAACTGACACGACATAGACAAAGGCAATTATAATATGAGAAAGACCGATTTTAAGGGAAGAGAGAATAGCAGATTACTGGGTAGAGGTCAGGCCTAAAACAGGGTAGCATGGGAGAATTCCAAGGAGAGGGCTATGGGTAGAAGACTGAGCTAAGAATCTATTGAGAAAGATGGACACATGGACAAGAAGACCATGGGAAGTTTTGGGGACGGCCAGAGGTGCTTTTGTCCAAAAGAGCAGAGTCTCATCCCTGTCCATTTCTCCTTGCAGACGGTGGGCAAGAGCAGCAAGATGCTGCAGCATATTGACTACAGGATGAGGTGCATCCTGCAGGACGGCCGGATCTTCATCGGCACCTTCAAGGCTTTTGACAAGCACATGAATTTGATCCTCTGTGACTGTGATGAGTTCAGGAAGATCAAGTGAGGAGTGGACTGTGGGGGGTGGAGACTGGAGGATGGGAATGGATTGAGTGGGTGGGCCAAGCAGTAGAGGTGGTGATGTAGCTAGTTGGTTCTTCTCTGTTTTTTCTCCAGTTTTAGAGGGCAGACTTAAATGGGGACATTGAACACTAAGAAATCTTTTTCAGTCCAGCAAACCTTGCTCTCTAGGTCTAGCAAAGTACAAGTTGTGAAGGGCTGCTAGGCTTTTTGTTTCTCTGACTTTGTGTGCCCCTGGGTACTGGGGTAAAGGGCTCTCATGTTCTCCCCACAGGTGTGTGAGGGGGGAGAGCTTGAGTTTCTGGCCTCATTGCCTATTTGTAAAGCTGTAGCCTAAAGGGCTCTCCCAATGCAGCCTGGTCTGAAACTGCTTTAAGAAGCCTCTGACCCTCTTCAGGGTAAGTGCTCAGCTCCCCATGTGGGTTTGGGGCCAGTGATTTTTGTTGGCATTTATACAAACAATTGGAGATATTTTCTACTTTGCTACAATTCCATAAGTTATTGGCTAACTCCCTTGTCTTGAGTCTCACACATGTTAAGCTTTTGGCCCATTAAAAGATAAGATCTAGCTTCCCATCATATTTTACATTCAAGGCTACTTGAGGCACTAAAAGATGATGTGACTTCCATGGTTATCAGCTCTTTTGTCATATGCAGTGTCCATATTATGTTGTCCCTTGCTTTGAATTCTCTTTGATTCTCCTTGGGGCTGATTTCTTCTGTGGCCCAAAGTCAAGGAGTATAGTTTAAAAATGTGGTAGGGATGCCTGGGTGCCAGGTACATATTAGAGGGGCCAACAGATGAGTGTGGAGCTACTCCAAAGTTCCCTCCTGATAATAAAAAATGTTTATTGGAAAATATTTTTGAAAATACAAAGAAGTCTATGAGTAGAAACCAAAATACCCAGAAGGGTTTTTTTCTAATTATGAAAGGACAATACATGGTTGTTATTTTAAAAAATAAGAAAATGTGAGCCGAAAAACGGAAAAACTGTCCATCCGCAGACAACCAGCTGATATACTGTAAAATATCAGAACAAAGTCTTTTGAGTTCTTTTTTTAAATCAGGCTATTTTTTCCCCTTTATTTTTAGGATCTTAGCTTTAGCTTTTTCCCCCACTTTCCTATACTGTTGCAGTTATTTTTTCTACTTCACATTTATATTTTCATCTTTTTCTGGTTGTTGCTTTTTGGGGGTTTCTGTTTTTGTGCTTTTGAGGAGCAGATATGAAATTTCAATTTCTGTGTATGTGAAATTTCTCTTAACCTTTTCCTTCTATGGCTTCTATTTCTGATGTAAGATGAGGGGCAGAATTATAGGCCTGTGAGGTTGAATTGATATTAGAAGGACACTGCACGTAAGTGAGGTGGGTGGGAGTCATTTGACTGGAATTGTTTAGGCAGCCTCCTGATGTTGGCAAGGCCTTAAGCTGAAGGGAGGTAATAGGGTCATAAGAAAGAAGACTTAGCCGAGGGAAGGGACTTCACAGTTGCTGTGGAATAGTATATGGGCCAGAGCTGGGCTTTGTTGACCCTGTCCTATCTCTTGGTCAGTGTGTCCTCTTGTCGTGGTAGGAAACAGGTAGATAGCCACCTAAGAGGTTATGTGTTCAGCCTGCAGAGACTATCCAGGAGGGCTATCTTGGGAAAGTTTGTGTACTGTTTGTTAGGAGATGCAGTGTAAGCAAATCTTGGAGGCCACTAGGCAGGTGAACTACCCACCTCTAACACTTTTTTTGTTTCTTCTAAACCTCTCTAGGCCAAAGAACTCCAAACAAGCAGAAAGGGAAGAGAAGCGAGTCCTCGGTCTGGTGCTGCTGCGAGGGGAGAATCTGGTCTCAATGACAGTAGAGGGACCTCCTCCCAAAGATGTAAGTCAGAGCAGGAAGCCTTGTGGAGGAGGGAGGCCCTACCGTGAGCCAGGCTCTGTGTTAGATTCTGTTTCATTGCAGTTCTCACAGGTATCCTCTGGATTTTGCCCCCTTTTTCAGATAATAAATAGAATCTTAAAGAGGTTACCCTGCAAGAAAGAAGTGGAAAAAGGGAACTAGAATTTGGGTATCTCTGACTTTAAAACTCTACCTCTTTCTCAGAGATGTACATAGTGAGTCAGTGGAGGAAGCACCTGAGGCCATCTGGGTCAGTTCTTAATGTGATGATAAAGCCTAGGTGGATCTTAAAAAGTTGTAACTTCAAAACAGTAGAATATGTGTGTATTTTGTTTTGTACAGTTATAGTTCATAGTTACTGAGAATCTGCTTTGCGCCTACCACTTCAGTATTTTATTTGATCCTCGTAAGTCTTCAGAGATAAATTCTCACCTTATAAATAGAGTAAAACAGGGTTTAGTAACTTGCCCACGGTGCCACAGCTACTGATAGGTGAAACTGACATTTGATCTCCGACAGTCTTGATTCTGTAAACACCAAGCTACACATAGAAATAGAGCAGGCTTTAGAGACCTAGTGAAATTTGTTTTCCCTTTTGCATTTGAAGGCTTTTTTTTTTGAGGTGGAGTCTCACTCTGTCACCAGGCTGGAGTGTGGTGGCGTGATCTTGGCTCACTGCAACCTCCGCCTCCCGGGTTTAAGCGATTCCCTTGTCTCGGCCTCCCGAGTGGCTAGGGTTACAGGTGTGCACCACTACGCCCAGCTAATCTTTGTATTTTTAGTAGAGATGGGGTTTCACCATGTTAGCCAGGATGGTCTCGATCTCTTGACCTTGTGACCTGCCCACCTTGGCCTCCCAAAATGCTGAGATTACAGGTTTGAGCCACCGCGCCCTGCCAAGACATTATTTTAATCAAAAGAGAATAATCCTTTTAACTTTTTACAAGTCCATATAGATTATCTGAATTTTTTGTACCTAACACATAATGTGCATATATTATGTTGTTCTGTGTTTTCACTTAATGTTAGCATTTTTCTAATTGCTCTACACCAAGTCAAGTTAATGACCAAAAGATTTTCTCAAGTGAGTACAGAGTAGTTTATCCTCGTCATTTTCTTTTTTGGGGATTTTTACGTTTCTGCCTTTTCCAGTTACAAATGTCTGCAAGGGATGTTAGCATATCTTAGTTCAAAGCCCATGTACATATTCAAATTTCTTAGTACCTACTTCCAATAGAATTGGCTGGTCTAACATAACCCATTGTAAACCTTTGTGATCACAACCAGTTTCACCATAACCATGTCATTTGCAGATAAGGCAACTCAGCCTGGGATTGTGGGATTATTTGCCCATTGTCACCTAGCGGATTAGAATCAGCTGGGAATGGATCTCATGTCCCTTTAATGCCTTGCCTGCTGAACCCTGAGTGGAACCCTGGCCCTTTGCTCTTGGTTGAACTTTCACAGGAGTGCATATAGGTGGTTGAGTTGTGGAATGTTTCTCTAGACTTACTCTTAAGTTCTACCCTGCTTCAGGGATCACTCGTAGTCTTGATGGAGGAAGAATGGTGTTGGCACACATGGAGAGGTAGTATTTATAAGCTGTTTCGATGCCCTCTAAATCTGAGGGGCTCTCTTGGCAATGATATTCCAAAGTATGCTTCTGATCTTCAGGCCGCTGGGCATCAGAGCGTGTTTGTTTATTTTTCAGACTGGTATTGCTCGAGTGCCGCTTGCTGGAGCTGCCGGGGGCCCAGGGATCGGCAGGGCTGCTGGCAGAGGAATCCCAGCTGGGGTTCCCATGCCACAGGCTCCTGCAGGACTTGCTGGGCCAGTCCGTGGGGTTGGCGGGCCATCCCAACAGGTGAGGGGTTGGGGAAAGGGTACCACCTCCTGGTGGCTAAAATAAAGGATAAAGGGGAGGGCCCATAGTTTCAGAAGGGTCCAGAGTGACCAACCTATGATTGTCAGACTATCAGTGTTTCACTGTGGTTTCTACATGGCCCTAGAATCAAGTGAAAATGATAATTTGTCATTGTAAATTATGTTGATGCTATCAAAGACATGTACGAATTAGCCAACTTTACTTAAGGAAGATATTTTCATGACAACATTTGAAATCATGAGTCATATTTGAAAAGGCAGTTGCCTTCTCTCACTTGGATTGGACATCCTTACATTCAGGTCTAGAAGATGGGAGTTGGGCATTCAAGCTTGATCTTTCCTGACATGTGGTTTTGGATAGGAAGTCTAATGGCTGAGAGTTGCAGCATTAAGGGATTTGGTGTCTGCTGTTTCCCGCTGTCCTTCCCCAAGTTGGGGAGGAGAGTGGGAAGCTACATTGTAGTGTACTCTTCTAACTCTTTCTTATGTCCTGTTAGGTGATGACCCCACAAGGAAGAGGTACTGTTGCAGCCGCTGCAGCTGCTGCCACAGCCAGTATTGCCGGGGCCCCGACTCAGTACCCACCTGGCCGTGGGGGTCCTCCCCCACCAATGGGCCGAGGAGCACCCCCTCCAGGTGAAGAGCCCATAAGGAGACCAGTGCTAATTGATAGAAGATGCCTTAGCTGGATTCATGATGAGATATAACTTCACTGAAACTGATGATGAGTTTGTATAATTAAGCAGGATTACTCTGAGATCCAGCATGGCTGACTGATGAAACTAGTAGCACAAGAGCCACTGGGAGCCTCAGGTGCTCCCAATGTCAGTTTTCTGGGAGCTGCAGAGAGGGTGGAATGGTCCATCTTTCTCAGAACTTGATGGAAAGCTTGGCAGTTTTTTTGCTACCTTTTCAAGATAGACACTTGAGCTATATTCTTGGCTTTTTTCTTGCAGGCATGATGGGCCCACCTCCTGGTATGAGGCCTCCTATGGGTCCCCCAATGGGGATCCCCCCTGGAAGAGGGACTCCAATGGGCATGCCCCCTCCGGGAATGCGGCCTCCTCCCCCTGGGATGCGAGGTAAGTGCCTGCAGTGGTAACTTTGGCTTCTTTCCCCAGAGCCTAGTGGGATAGGAAATGGAGGGAAGATTGCATTTAGACCATATGCCATGGGCTTTCAAGCCTTAAGTCTAGGGAAATCCAGAAAGGAAAGAGAAGAGGGAACATGCATTTCTTAAATTGAGCTTACCACCCCTCTTAGAACAGTTAGAGCAGCCCTGTACCCAAGGTGTTTCTCAATATCTAAGGCAGCGGCCTCAGGACACTATGAAATAATGCATTCTGAGGATCCCTAACAAAATTATGAGATTGTCTTATTGCTCTTTGGTTTGACAGTGCCTAGTAATTAAGAGGGGGCTCTGGGCTTTGCTATATTATTACGGATTTCTCTTTAACTTCCGTTGGAGAAATTCGGAGATCAGTCCCCACATGGATTGGAAAATAGGCCCCCAGAGAGTTTGGACTCCAAGCCCAGTGTTCTTTCCCCATAAGATAACCCATTGGCAAACTTGGTGACCCCTGTTTCTTTAGTCTGGGTTATTCCTCTGTGGGTTTTTATAGGCATAGGAACCCAGTCAGCCTCAGAGAAATCCCTAGTTAGCACATATGCCACATATACCCCTCTCCTCACTTGATTACTGCAGGGCCTGGGAGGCTGGGGCAGGGTTGGGGATTCAAGTTGCAGATCAGGCACTGACTAAACTTCTTACTCTTACTTCAGGCCTTCTTTGACCCTTGGCCACAGAGTATGGAAGTAGCTCCGCAGAGGTGTGGGCTCGATTCCTCAGGGCCACGTTACCACAGACCTGTTTGTTTCTTATGCTGTTGTTCGCGGAGTCTCACGGGATTGTCTGGTTTCCCTTACAGGGCCCCCTCCCCCGGGAATGCGCCCACCAAGGCCCTAGACTCATCTTGGCCCTCCTCAGCTCCCTGCCTGTTTCCCGTAAGGCTGTACATAGTCCTTTTATTTCCTTGTGGCCTATGAAACTGGTTTATAATAAACTCTTAAGAGAACATTATAACTGCACCTATGTATCTTTGTTTTTAGAAAAATCTTTGATATATTGGGTGCTTAATAGAGTCAAGAAGGGTTGCCTTGGAAAAATCCCTCATCTTAGCTTCTTCCCTATAAAACATTTTACTACCCATTTGCATCTGTACATCCTTGTACACTAAGATAATTAAAAATTGAACATTTTCAATTGAAAATTGACATTTTTACTTAATCAGATTCAAAGATCCGTTTTCTTGAAATCAGTACCGATAATATCCTCTTGGGAAGGCACTTATCTGGATAGCTCCTCCATGAAGCAAATGCTAACAATGAAAATTCTACTGGGAGAGGAACAATTTTGGCATAACTTTCTGCCAGGGTCACACACATAACATACAACCTAACATAACTTTTGAGTTGTAATATCTTCATGATTTCTTCCACCCAAAGCCTGTGTTCCGTGAGCAGCACTCTAGTACTTAGTGCATCAAGCTCTAAGGGTACAAAAATAAGGTGAACACTGTTCTAAAGTTGCTGTATAGGGGGGAGATAATTGTAAATGCAATCAGTGGCACTTACCACATTAATAGAAGAAAAAGCCATAGGGTCTTCTCAACAGATGCAGAAAAAACATTTGAGACGATTTCAGTACCCTTCGATGATAAATACACACAGCAAATTGGGAATAGAGGGAATTTTTTTTTTTTTAAGAGATGGTGGGGTCTCACTGTGTTGCCCAGGCTGGTCTCAAGATTTCTGCCCTCAAGGTATCCTGCCTCTGCCTGGGATTGCAGGCATGAGTCACTGCACCCAACTCAGAAGGCAGTTTTTAAACAAGATTTGTGAAACATAGCTAACATAATAGTGAAAGACTGAAAGCTTTACCCTTATGATTAGGAATAAGACAAGAGTTCCCACTTTGGCCACTTCCAACATTGTACTGGAAGTTCTAGCCAGAGCGATTAGGCAAGAAAAAGAAGAATTGGAAAGGAAGAAATAAAACTATCTCTGCAGAAGATGTCCTGTGTGTAGGAAACCATCTACAAGATAGCTACTAGAGCTAATGAATGAATTCAGCAGTTTTAGGGTACAAGATCACATAAAAACTATTCCATACAACCCCAACAATCTGAAAGGAAATAGAAAAGAATTCCAGTTGGGATAGCAACCAAAAGAATACTTAAGAATCAAAGCAAGCAATACCAGAATACCCAGGAATCAATCAAACCAAGGTGGTGAGACTACTGAAAACTACAAATCCTGAAAGAAAACTAAGTAGATGAGGAAAGACAACATGTTTATGGATTCAGACTTACTATTATAGTAGCAAATAATAGTCTCCAAACATTCAATGTAATCCTATAATAATTGCAGTGGTCACTGCAGAAGTGGAGAGGCTAATCCTCATATATATATGAAGCTGCGAAAGACCCCAAATAGCCAAAACAATCTTGATCATATTAGTAGAAGTCACAAAACTTAGAAAACTGTAATCAAAGCTGCATCTGACATAAAGATAGACAATGGATAGATGAGGGTACAGAAATAAACCTTTACATAAATGGTCAATTGATTTCCTGCAGTGGTACCAAAACCATCTATTGGGGAAAGAGTCATCTCTTCAGATGGTACTGGGACAACTGGATGACCACAGGTAAAAGAATGAAGTTGGAGCTCTACCTCATATACCTTCATTTATCGCTCATTAACTCAAAATTGGTAAACAATCTATAAGAGCTGGATCTATTAGAAAATGAGTAAGTCCTCATGATCTTGGATTTGGCAATCCATTATTGGATTGGACACTGAAAACAAGCAACAAAAAAAATATGCAAATGGGACTTCATCAAAATTAAAAACTTGTACATCAAAGAATGTGGTGATGAATGTGAAAAACAACTTACAGAAGGGGAGAATATTTTTGCAAACTATCTGATAGTCTGATATCTATAGTTTGCTATGTGAACTATGAAGAGAATTCTTGTAAAAAGATAACCCTTTTCAAAAATGAGAGGAATTGAACAAGTATTTCCCCAAAGAAGATACACAAATGGCCGAAAAGTACATGAAAACTTGTTCAACATCATTGGTTATTGAAGAAATGCAGATCAAAACTACAGTGAGATGCCAGCTCATACCCACGAGGATGGCTCATTTATCAAAAAAAACAACTCTTGGTGAGGATGTGGAGAAACAGGAGCCCTCATACATTGCTGGTGAGAACGTAAAGTTGTGTAGCCTCTACGGAAAACAGTGGCAGTTTCTGAAGGCTAAACAATGACCATATAATATGGCAGTTCCACTCCTAGGTATTTTTATCTGTGGTAGTAATACGAAATATATTTAGCCTTTGTTCCTGGTTCCTGTCACAGCACCTAAAAAACACTTGGAATTTCCTGTGTAGTGGGAGTATCTGTTATTTGTAATCAGCACATTTGGTAACATGTGAATTCATGCTAATGAGGTGACTTAGAGTGGGACCCCTAGCTAGCCTCACGATGGGGCAAGCCACCAGAAAGACCAAGTGATGAGAGGGTTGGAACTTTCACTCCCAACCACCCCCAGCCTCCTGGAGTAGAGGTGGCTGGAGATAAAGCTCTATAAAAACTGGTCAACAATGAGATTTGATGAGCTCTTCCCAAAAGCTAAACTGCCCTTTTAAAAGTAGTGAAAGGCCCTAAAGTTAGGAGGATGAGAGGGGCCTGAATTGTACTAAGATGTAGGCCTGTGAGTTCAGAAGCAAGACAGAGTCAGCCATGTTGGATTTATCTTACTGTCACTTTTGCAAAGGCAGTTTCATACACAGAAACTTGTATACAAGTGTTTATAGCAGAATTATGCGTAACAGCCCAAAGGTGGAAACAACCCAAAATATTCAACATATAATGGCTAAACAAATTGTGGTATATACTGTCAACCTAAATAAACAGGCTCTAAAAGAAAATGATACCTATTCATGAACAGGGCATTACAATGGGAGTCCGTGTGCCATAGTAAACTATGCGTATTCAGGGAGGTAAAAGAAGACAGATTAAAAGGAAAAACAAGGATTATGTAGTTGTCTTGGGATAACTATCCTTAACTCCAAGGATGAGTAATAAGTCCTGGTGGCACCAGTCTGAGGTTGGACAAGCGGTGGCCGAGCAGAAGTCCTTGCAGAAATATTTTTGTATGTATATAAGGTTGCAGTGGCCTTTGTGCAAGGTTGTGTTTTTATAGTCTTTTGTGATAGTTTTTGTTATTTATGCATTAGAATCCTCCATAGCCTTTTTGGGCTTTGTCAGGGATTTTTAAGACATACAGGTGACTCCATTTTGGTTCTGACAACTTTCACAATACATATAATGGAATACAATAGAGCCGAAAGGAAAGAAATATTGATATATGTTACCATGTAGATAAACGTTGAAAACATTGTGTAGTGTGAAAAAAGCCAGACACGAAAGATCACCTATTATATAATTGCTTTTATATGGATATTTGCTACCCGTAATGGACAAATCTGTAGAGACAGCAGATTAGAGGTTTCCAGGGGTGGGAGCAGCAGGAAATGGAGTGCCTACTTAATGGGAATAGGATACTTTTGTAGGGTGAGAGCTGGTGGTTGCACAACCTTGTGAATACGCTAAAGTTACTGAGTTGTTAAAATGGTTCATTGTGCTATGTGAATTTCATCTCAAAAAAAAAAGTTTCTTCACAGAAAAAGTTTAGTAAAGCTTTTTGTTGTGGAAAGGATATTCCCAGTGGAGGAAAAGGGTGAGCAAAGATGAAGTTGGTCCAGATTTATTAGAATAAGGACATCAGGGAGGTGAGTTTGGCATCAGCTTTTGGTAGAAGAACCGATGGTTGGCGCAGTGTCACAGGAACCCTGAGCAGCACAAACTGCAAAGTCAGCTAGCCTCCCCCTTCCCTGACAGGTGTGATCCAAAAGGATTTTATACTCCCAGCCTAAGCTAAAAGGCAGTACTCTTTTTTTTTTTTTTTCCTTTTTTTGAGACAGTCTCGCTCTGTCGCCCAGGCTGGAGTGCAGTGGTGTGCTCTTGGCTCACTGCAACCTCCGTTTCCTGCCTCAGCCTCCCGAATAGCTAGGACTACAGGCATGCACTGCCACGCCTGGCTAATTTTTGTATTTTTAGTAAAGATGGGGTTTCGCCATGTTGGCCAGGCTGGCCTTGAACTCCTGACCTCAGGTCGTCTGCCTGCATCAGCCTCCCAAAATGCTGGGATTGCAGGTGTGAGCCACCATGCCCGGCCAGTACTCTTATTTTTATTATGCGAATAATAAGGATAATCACACAAAAGAAGAAAACATAGTCACATGTGGGCTAATGGTTAGCACAGCAAAAATTCTCTATCCTCAAAACTACTCTTGAAAATCAACTCACACTCTCTTGAAGTACAGCATATGTGGTTCTGTGTGTACAACCCTTCATAGAAAAATCTTAGGCACGCTGGCTTTTGAGAATCACTGACAGAGAAAGAACAAAAGGAAAAGTCTAATCAGACATCTGGGTATTCTGACTATTGTATCGTTAAGGTAACTCCCAAGTCTCTGGTGGTGAAAGAAGTTTGGATGGAGAATTTGAATGTGCTCTCACCTGTATGGACTATTACAGTTTTCATAGTAAGCATCTATAACCTTAGTTCACGTCAGTAAATTGGTCTGTGGCTGTGAGGACTAAGTATGAGAGTGAAGGCACTACTAGGTTTGCTGTTGAACTTAAATTTGTGTTCTGGCCAGGACTGGTGGCCACGCCTGTAATCTCAGCACTTTGGGATGCCGAGGTGGGTGGATCACTTGAGGCCAGGAGTTTGAGGCCAATCTGGCCAACATGGTGAAACCCCATCTCTATTAAACATACAAAAATTAGCCGGGCATTATGGTACACACCTATAATCCCAGCTACTCAGAAGGCTGAGGCACGAGGATAGCTTGAACCTGCAAGGGGGAGGTTGCAGTGAGCCAAGATCATGTCAGTAGACTCCAGCCTGGGCGACAGAGCAAGACTGTCTTAAAAAAAAAAACTGTATTCTGCTTGGTCAGGCCCACAGGCATGCTATTCCGTAGTTCATGTATTCTGTTTTTCAAAAAAAATACGTAAACATGCTAATTAAAGAATGGTTGTAGAAATAAAGTACTGTGTCCCAGCTCCCCAAATATTCAATGCTAGCTTTTTGTCTATTTGTTGGGTTTCATCATCTTACTATATGCTCAACTATCTATTTCTCTTACATCAAAACATCAAAAATATATCCCCAAATCTTTGCAAACATTATGACTTTAGTATCTCATTAAATGAAACACTTAACCAATTTACTTAACCAATCTTCTGTAGTTGAACATTTAGCTTAGTTTTTTTCACCAACAAGTAATGTGATAACCACATTTTTGCAAAGATTGTTCTATTTTTAAATAATTAAAAACGGAATTTCTGAGTCAAAGGCTATAAACTCAAGCTTTCATAAAAGCTTGAGTCAGTTTGCCCTGTTACAAATTGGTCACAACTACACTTTTCACAACATGTTACTCAGAATTAATGATTCTCATTAAGAAACACACTTTTCTAGTTTAACAGCTGAAAAATGGTACATCACTGTTACATTGTTACATTGTTTTTAAGGAATAGTTTTGACTTTTTTTTTTTTTTTTTAAGAGACCGAGTCTCACTCAGTCACCCAGGCTGGAGTGCAGTGGTGCAATCTTAGCTCATTGCAGCCTTGAACTCCTGGGCTTCAGCCATTCTCCTGCCTCAGCCTCCGGAATAGCTGGGACTACAGGCACACCCCACCAGTGCCCAGCTAATCCTTCCTCACTCCCTCCCTGACTCTTCATTCCTTTCCTCTTTTCCTTTTCTTTCCTCTCCTCTCTTCTCGTTGCCCCTCCCCTCCTCTTTTCTCTTTTCCCTTCCCTTTCCTTTCTTTTTCTTTTTATTTTTTTTGGTAGAGACAGGGTCTCACTTTTTTGCCCAGGCTTCTTGTTTTTACATTTAAATTACCTATGTCCTCTTTTGTATATTGTCTTAAAAAAAAAAAAGCAACTTGTGATAGACATTTTTCCATGTTGTTACACAAGTCTTAATGATTACTGAATGCAATCTAACTTGGGCATTGCTCTTATTTTGGGAATTCGTATTTCTGATTTTTCATAACTGTAAATCAGGCAATGCTGGATATTTTGCATAAAAGTATTTTTTATTTGGCATTTCTAGGTTTTTAGGAGCAACAGTCATGATTCAAAGGCAGGGTCTGGAAAGAAGGAAACTGTCATTTATTGAACTGAGGCATGTGCATGACCTATCTCTGGAAGTCTGTTTATAACGAATTGGACAGTTTGATTGCCTGTGGGGAAAGGAACCTGGTTTGAGAGAAGCAGAAAAGATAGGCAGAATTTTCGCTGAATACCAGTTAGAACCTTTTACGTACTGAGTCTGGAGCAGATGGCTCATGCCTGTAATGCCAGCACTTTGGAAGACCGAGGCGGGCGGATCACCTGAGGTCGGGAGTTCGAGGCCAGCCTGACCAACATGGAGAAACCCCGTCTCTACTAAAAATACGAAATTAGCTGGGGTGGTGGTGCACACGCCTGTAATCCCAGCTGCTCGGGAGGCTGAGGCGAGTCGCTTGAACCCGGGAGGCGGAGGTAGCAAACCCGGGAGGCGGAGGTAGCAAACCCGGGAGGCAGAGGTAGCAGTGAGCCGAGACCGTGAAACTCCATCTCAAAACAAACAAACAAACAAACAAACAAACAAACAAACAAGTAAATAAATATTAAACCATTAAGTGCCTTACCTAGTTAAAAAAATTAATTGCATTAAAAAAATTTAAGTGTGAAATAATGTGTGTTTTAAAAAACCCCATCAAATCCACAAGGGGGCAGCATTGCTTTGCAGGGAGGAAGGGAGCCGCAAGTGCGTGGGCTCCGCCTTAGCATGGGTGCTGGGATCGTGACTTAACATTTTTTTCTTATTTTCTGTATTGTCCCCATTTTCTACTAAGACCTATATAGAAATAAAATACATTTTATTTAAAGAGAGGAGGAAGTGTCAGGCCCTGTCCATCTTTAGCCGTGTAGCCATCCCTCTGTATTTAAATTCCTAAAAGTAGAATTCTGAGGAGCGGGGGCAGGGTTACATTTAAAGTATTGGCAGAGGGTCGGGCGCAGTGGCTCACGCCTGCAATGCCGAGGCGGGCGGATCACTTGAGGTTGAGACCAGACTGGCCGAAATGGCAAAACCCCATTTCTACTAAAAACACAAAAATTAGCCCGGCATGGTGGCACATGCCGGTAATCCCAGCTACTCGGGAGGCTGAGGCAGGAGAAACACTTGAGCCCAGGAGGTGGAGGTTGCAGTGAGCTGAGATTGTGCCACTGCACTCCAGCCTGGGTGAGAGAGCAGAGCGAGACTCCATCTCAAAATAAATAAAAAAAGAAAGAAGAAATAAAATACAATAAATATTGGTAGATATGCCGAACAGATAGCTCTCTAGTTGTATTATTCTATGCTATTAATAACAGTGTATACCGATGCCTGTTCCCAACATCCTTGCCAATACAGTGTATTGTTATTTTGCTAGGTCTTGTTCAATCTGATAAAAAATATCTCCTTGTTTTAATTGTATATGTTTAGTTATAAGGGAGGTTAATTATGTTTTTATGCAGTTAAAAAGCAGTATTTTTCTGCGAACTACTTCCCCCACTCCAACGAGGGCAGGGAATTTGTCCATGTTGTTCCCACTGATCTGTGCCGACAATACATATTGTTGAATGAATGAATGATAAATAACTTTTCTGAGCTCCAGTTTCCTCAGCTGTAGAATGGGGGCGTGTCTTGTCACTGCCTCACCTGAGGGTGGCATTGACCCTCCCTCTCCATCCAAATGTGGTTGGTCATCTGCCACGGAGGATTCTACACATGTACCAAGAGGCATGAAAAGGCTGACATCATGAGGCTTTCTAGGAAGAGCAGGGCAGGCTCCCCAGCAGGTCCAAAATGGTTTGAGGGAGTGATGCCTCGTATTAAAGGCCACATACAATGTTTCATGTAGGTTATGTCAGCAAATACTAGTTGACATGAAGGAAAGAATATATCCTTGGGGGAAGGATTGGTTGGTAAAGCTGAACATTTGCATATCCTGTGATCCAGCAATTCCATTCCTAGATACATACCCACAGAAATACTGACATGTGTTCACGAAAAAAACAAGTACAAGAATATGTGTAGCAACTCTATTCATAATAGCTCCAAACTGGGAACTGCCCAAACAGCATTGTATAATGGACAAATTATAGCGTTTCCAACAATGGAATATTACACATCAAAGAGCACAAAAGGTCCACAATAACGCACAGCGATATGAATGAATATACTATACAAAATGTCAATGACAGAAGCCAAAGGCCAAACACAAAAGCGTATATACTATGTCATTCCACCTATATAAAGTACAAAAACTCATCTTTGCTTCTACAATTTAGGATAATGGTTGCCCTGGAAGGGGCACAAAGGGAACTTCCAGGGTGCTGATAATGTTCTACTTCTTGATCTGAGGGCTGGTTCCCCGGGTGGGTTCAGTTTGTGGAAAAAATTCAGTGAGCTGCACATTTTTGATATAAATACATTTCAGTGTATATGTTAAGCCCCTATAAAAATTAAAAAACAAAAGAAAGCTAAAATGGACTAGTCTGAAGGTAGTGAGATATCTCCGTTGATTGTTCACCGTCAAAGATTGAATTCTTTGGTCTACTTTTTCCCCCCTTCTCACTACTGATCTTGACTAGTCTTAAAAAAAAGCAAAATTCCTCAGTGGAGAAAAACCTAAAGGAAAAGTTGCCATGATGTTAGCTGTGGTAGTGTCCAGGTGATGAGACTAAGGCTGGGAGTTTCCCTTCTCTTCCTGTATGCTTCCAGTTTACTATAATTCACTCATTAATCCAAGGCATATGTAAACGCCTACTATGTGCTAGGTACTGTTCTGTTCAGCTCTCCTGGGTATAAGAGGGAACAAAATAGAAGAACTCCCTGTCCTTGATAGTTTACATTCTAGAAAGGGGAGATGGACAGTAAACAATAAACATGTAAATAAATGATGCCAAATAGTAATAATCGCTATGGAGAAAATTTTGTAAACAGAGAGGGAGATGGAAAGTGCTGTCAACACGGATCTATTTCATTAGGGTGGTCAGGAAAGGCTCTAGTGATAAAGAGTAACTTGAGCAGAAACCTGTAGGAGACAAGGGGAAAAGCCACGCAGATATGGTTGGGAATTGAGAAAAAGAATTCCAGGTAGAGGGTAGAGCAACGGCAAAGGCATTGAGGTGAGAACTAGCTTTATTTTTCAAAGACTATCAAGAAGGTCACAATGCCAGTTACCAATTTATTGCATCTCAGCTCCAAATCCACCCTTCAGCGCCTGCTCTGTAGAATAGATAAGCCTCGTAATAGTTTTTGTCAGCCGGCACAATGTTAAGGTTGGCCGGTAGAGGGTGCTGGAGAGACATTGGAGGAAGACAGGCTTGCTTTCCAGGTTCTGGAGTCTGGAGTTCCAGGTCTTAGCAGTTCTGCAGCCTGCCCTGCTTCCCCAGGGCCTGGCTCACAGCCTCAGTGATTTCTCCAGCACCAGACTTCTGTAAGGAAGATGGCTTTTGCAATGCATGGTGGCCATCAGCACCCAGCAACCAGCAGCTGCTTTTGGCACCTTCTGGAATGCTATTTGCAACAGAGTGCCTCTGGGGAAATGGCTCACCATGAATGGCTTTCCCTGCTATCCCATTGGGCATATTTCCAGCAAGTTCCACCAGTGAAGAACCACAGTGACTTCTCTGAGATCTACTGAACCACAGCATACCCTGTCCAACGAAGCCTGGCCCTCAACCTTGTTGGGGTGAGGAGAGTGTGCTCTGCCTTGGGCACTCTAGGAATAGTAGATGTTCCTTAATTCTGCAATTCCTGCATTCTTTGGCATTCTCTTTATTTCTTATTAGCTCACCCCTGTGAAAATTGACTATACAAATTGAGGTCGTTCTTGTCATATCCAACTAAATCAGAGTTGAGGGGCCAGGGGGAAAAAAATCACACTGGGCACATAGCACCTACTCCAAGAATTAAATTTTCCACACACCCAGCTGCTAAATGTCCTGTTGTAACCCTAAGACCAGTGTTACCTAGTAGCTGCTGAAACAACATGCCATGCCTCTAAGACTGGTTTTACCCACAGCCGGCACTCACCAGTCAGAGCTTGCCAGCTCCCAAAAGCTCCTCTAATGCCAATGAACTTTCTTTCAAAACAATACGTAACATCGCTTTTTCCAGTTAAACTCCCAACCTTCTCTTTATTCTTTGGACATGCTGAAGACACCCTGGTCTATGTGTGTGTCCTGAGTTGCAATTCTTGCTTTCCAAATCAAATGTTTTAAATGTAGAGATTCATCTCTGTATTTTTATTTTGACCTCGACACCTTACACTTTCCATTTCTTCCAACCCCCTGTTATGGTAGATAATTCTGTATATTAAATTTCCCTCCCACAAATTACTGTATGGTTTCTATCTTAGTAGACCCTGACGGATATAGTCACTCTGGCAATAAAGGAGCAAGAGAATAAAGGGTAGGAGATGAAGTCAGAGAGGAGCCAGGGTTCCTGGAGGACATTGAGTGAGAGGGGTCATCCGTGGAGGGGATTTGAACAAAGGAATGATATGATGTGACTTAGATTTTTTCAGAGGCTCCCTGTGGCTGCTTAAAAGGAGGAGAAGGGACAGAAAGTGAGGTAGGAGCAGAAGCGGTGAGACCAGTGAGGAGGCTACGGCCATATTGCAAACAACAGATGATGGGGGCTTGGATCAGGCTGGGGTTGTTGATGGTATTGAGAGACAGATGGATTCTAGGTACCTCTTGAAAGTCAAACCGGCAGGGTTTGAGGTTGGATTTAATGAGGTGAGGGAGAAAAATAGGGATAAAGAATAATTCAAGGGTTTTGACCTAAAAAGCTAAAGTGATAGAGTTTTCATTGACAGTGAAAGGAAACAAGAATCAGGAATTCCATTTTGGATTTATTAATTACACACAACCAATCGAGGAACATTAATTTAAGAAAATCTACCAAAGGATGGAAAGCTTATTTGCTCAAGGTGATTAAGCACAACCTCTGACTAATCATATGCTAATTCAGGGGTGACTTCTAGGAAGTCAGACAATAATAAAAACAAGAATTAAAAAAACCCAAAAAACTACAGAAACATCAGCCCTCACCCAGTGCTAGGGAGATAGGTTCCACAGAATTAATCCAGCCAAATCCAGGAAATAACCAAATAACAGCAGTAACAACCACCTCTCCTGGGGGAATCAGAATTCAGAGTTGCAACAATATATTATGTGACATGTCCAGTCTTCCACAAGAGATTAAGAGGCATGCAACTGTCTCTCTCTTCTTTCTCTATCTCTCTCTCTCTCTCACACACACACACACATGCACACCAGGAAAGTATGACTCATATACAGAAAAAGGAAGTCAATACACAACATCTCTGAGGGCACCAGATGTTAGACTTAGCAGACACAGGGTTCACCACAGCTGTTATAAATATGTTGGCTTAACAAATGTATACACATCCCCAACTCCCAGCAACAGCAGAATACACTCTTCTCGAGCACCCATTGAGCATTCTCAAGAATACACAGAACACACATGCTAGGCAATACAACAAATCTCAATTAATTTTGTTATATTTATATTTTTATTTTTCAATCAGCTGCCTCAGGTTGAACTTTTTTTTTGTAGAGATGGGGTCTTGCTATGTTGGCCAGGCTAATCTTGAACTCCTGAGCTCGAGTGATCCTCCTGCCTTGGCCTCCCAAAATGTTGGGATTATAGGTGTGAGCCACTGCACCTGGCCTGTAACTATTTTAATTAAACTTTTTATTTTTAGGTAACTATCAATTCACATGCCTTTGTAAGAAACAATAGAGAGACATACTTATATATTACCCGATTTATCCTAACGGTAACATCTTGCAAAATTATAGTAAATCAACACAACCAGGATGTATCACAAGGATATTGACATTGATACCATCAAGATAGAGAACATTTGCATCATAACAAGGTTCTTTGTGTAACTGTGTTGTCTTTTTATAACCCGCCCACTCATTCTCACTCCCACACCCTCCTTAACCCCAGGCAACCACTAATCTGTTCTCTAGATCTGTAATTTTGTTGTTTCAAGAATGTCATATAAATGGAATCATACAGTATGTAACCTTTTAGGACTGACTTTTTTCACTCAGCATACTTCTATGGAAGTTCCTCCAGGTGTTGCAGGTGCCAATAATTTATTCCTTTCTATCACTGAGTAGTATTCTATGGTATGAATGTACCACAGGTTAACTACTCACAGGTTGAATGACATCCAACTTGTTTCATTTATTGCTATTATGAATAAAGCTGCTATAAACATTCATGTACAGGTTTTTGTGGGAACACGAATTTCGGTTCCCTGGGTTGAATGAACATGAGTGCAATTGCTGGGTTGTATGTTAGTTGCGGGTTTAGTTGTTTTAAGAAAATGCCAAACTATTTTTCAGAGTGGCTATAACATTTTACATTTACATTAGCAATAGATGAGTAACCAAGTTTCTTTGCATCCTTGCCAGGAAGGAAGGTGTTGTCACTATTTTTTTTTTTTTTTTTTTTTGCCATTCTGTTCTTATATAGTGACATTTCATTGTGGTTTTAATTTGCATTTTCCTAATGACTAATAATATTGAACATCTTTTCATGGCAGATGGCTTGTTTGCCATGTGCACATTCAATTCAGTGAAAAGTTTATGTCTTTTGGCCATTTTCTTTTTCTTTTTCTTTTTTTTTTTTTTTTGAGATGGAGTTGCCCAGGCTGGAGTGCAGTGGTACGATCTCGGCCCATTGCAACCTCCGCCTCCTGGGTTCAAGTGATTTCTGGCGAATTTTTGTATTTTTAATAGAGATGGGATTTCACCATGTTAGCCAGACTGGTCTTGAACTCCTGATCTGAAGAGATCTATCTGCCTGCCTCAGCCTCCCAAAGTGCTAGGATTATAAGTGTGAGCCAATGGGCCTGGCCATTTTCTTAATTAGATTGTTTTTTACTGTCACCTTTTGCTCTCAGCCTCTTTTGATATGTTAATGGATATTGGAACCTTTATTCATTGCTTTACTCTCAGCTTCTATTCCTTCATTTTGTTAAGGACTTTTGCATCTATATCAATGAGGGTTATTGGTTTATAGTTTTCTTTTTTGTGCTGTCTTTGACTGGTTTTGATATAAGGGTAATTTTAACTTCATAAAATGGGATGGGAATGCCACCTGCCTCTCTTTTCTGGAGGGGATTGTGTAGAATTGGTGTTAATTCTTCTTTAATATTTGGTAGAATTCTCTAATGCAATAATCTGGGCCTGGAGGGTTTTTTTGAGAGTTAAAAAATTACAAATTAAAGCCTTAATAATAATAGGGCTATTTTAATGATCTTTCATACTGAGTGACTTGCAGTAGCATATTTTTCAAGAAATTGGTCCATTTCTTCTAAGTTAGAATTTTCTCTTATTATTATTTTGATGTCTTCAAGGTCTATAGTGATATCCTCTGTTTCATTCCTCATATTGGTAATTTATATGTTCTCTCAATTTTGGGGAATCAGTCTTGCTAGAAGTTTATCAACTTTATTGATGTTTTCAAAAAATTAACTCTTTGTTTCATTTCATTAATTTTCTCTATTGTTTTTCTGTTTCTTTTTTTTTTTTTTTGAGACAGAGTCTCACTTACTCTGCCACTGAGGCTGCAGTGCAGTGGTGCGATCTCCGCTCACTGCTACCTCTGCCTCTTGAGTTCAAGTAATTCTCCCTCCTCAGCCTCCCAAGTAGCTGGGATTACAGGCGCCCACCACAATGCCCGGCTAATTTTTGTATTTTTTGTGGAGACATAGTTTCACCATGTTGGCCAGGCTGGTCTCGAACCCTTGATCTCAAGTTATCTGCTTGCCTTGGACTCCCAAAGTGCTGGAAGTATAGGCATTGGCCACCACACTCAGCCTGTTTTACTGTTTCTTATTTCGTTGATTTTGGTGATTATTTCTTTTCTTTATGCTTCCTTTGAGTTTAATTTGCTCCTCTTTTTCTAGGCCCTTTTTTTTTTTTGAGATGGCGCTTTGCTCTTGTTTCCCAGGCTGGAGTGCAATGGCGCGATCTTGGCTCACTGCAACCTCCGCCTCCTGGGTTCAAACGATTCTTCTGCCTCAGCCACCCGAGTAGCTGGGATTACAGGCATGCACCACCACACCTGGCTAATTTTGTATTTTTAGTTGAGATGGGGTTTCTTCATGTTGGTCAGGCTGGTCTAGAACTCCCAACCTCAGGTGATCTGCCCACCTCGGTCTCCCAAAATGCTGGGATTACAGGCGTGAGGCACTGCGCCCAGCCCTTTTTCTATGTTCTTAAGGTGGGAGTTTAGATTGTTGACTTGAGGCTTTTCATTTTTTTCTGATGTAAATATTCTATGAATTTTCCCCTCAGTACTGTTTTAGTTGTGTCTCACAAATTTTGATATGTGGTTATCTTCATTTTAATTCAATTCAGTACGGGGGGGCGGAGCAAGATGGCCGAATAGGAACAGCTTCAGTCTCCATCTCCCAGCGCGAGCGACACAGAAGACCGGCGATTTCTGCATTTTCAACTGAGGTACTGGGGTCATCTCACTCGGGAGTGCTGGACAATCGGTGCGGGTCAGCTGCTGCAGCCCGACCAGCGAGAGCTGAAGCAGGGCGAGGCATCGCCTCACCTGGGAAGCGCGAGGGGGAAGGGAGTCCCTTTTCCTAGCCCGGGGAACTGAGACACACAACACCTGGAAAATCGGGTAACTCCCACCCCAATACTGCGCTGTAACACCGGCACACCGGAGATTATATCCCACACCTGGCCGGGAGGGTCCCACGCCCACGGAGCCTCCCTCCCTGCTAACACAGCAGTCTGCCGCAATCTAACGGCAAGGCAGCAGCGAGGCTGGGGGAGGGGCGCCCGCCATCGCTGAGGCTTAAGTAGGTAAATAAAGCCGCTGGGAGCTCGAACTGGGTGGAGCTCGAACTGGGTGGAGCTCACAGCAGCTCAAGGAAACCTGCCTGTCTCTGTAGACTGCGCCTCTGGGGACAGGGCTCAGCTAAAGGAGCAGAAGCCTGTGAAACGCGAACGACTCTGTCTGACAGCTTTGAAGAGAGCAGTGGATCTCCCAACACGGAGGTTGAGATCTGAGAAGGGGCAGTCTGCCTGCTCAAGTGGGTCACTGACCCCTGAGTAGCCTAACTGGGAGACATCCCCCACTAGGGGCAGTCTGACACCCCACACCTCACAGGGTGGAGTACACCCCTGAGAGGAAGCTTCCAAAGCAAGAATCAGACAGGTGCACTCGCTGTTCAGCAATATTCTATCTTCTGCAACCTCTGCTGCTGATACCCAGGCAAACAGGGTCTGGAGTGGACCTCAAGCAATCTCCAACAGACCTATAGCTGAGGGTCCTGACTGTCAGAAGGAAAACTATCAAACAGGAAGGACACCTATATCAAAACCCCATCAGTACGTCACCATCATCAAAGACCAGTGACAGATAAAACCACAAAGATGGGGAAAAAGCAGGGCAGAAAAGCTGGAAATTCAAAAAATAAGAGCGCATCTCCTCCTGCAAAGGAGCACAGCCCATCGTCAGCAACGGATCAAAGCTGGTCAGAGAATGATTTTGATGAGATGAGAGAAGAAGGCTTCAGTCCATCAAACCTCTCAGAGCTAAAGGAGGAATTACGTACCCAGCGCAAAGAAACTAAAAATCTTGAAAAAAAAGTGGAAGAATTGACAGCTAGACTAATTAATGCAGAGAAGGTCATAAACGAAATGACAGAGATGAAAACCATGACACGAGAAATACGTGACAAATGCACAAGCTTCAGTAACCGACTCGATCAACTGGAAGAAAGAGTATCAGCAATTGAGGATCAAATGAATGAAATGAAGCGAGAAGAGAAACCAAAAGAAAAAAGAAGAAAAAGAAATGAACAAAGCCTGCAAGAAGTATGGGATTATGTCAAAAGACCAAATCTACGTCTGATTGGGGTGCCTGAAAGTGAGGGGGAAAATGGAACCAAATTGGAAAACACTCTACAGGATATCATCCAGGAGAACTTCCCCAACCTAGCAGGGCAGGCCAACATTCAAATTCAGGAAATACAGAGAACGCCACAAAGATACTCCTCCAGAAGAGCAACTCCAAGACACATAATTGCCAGATTCACCAAAGTTGAAATGAAGGAAAAAATCTTAAGGGCAGCCAGAGAGAAAGGTCGGGTTACCCACAAAGGGAAGCCCATCAGACTGACAGCAGATCTCTCGGCAGAAACTCTACAAGCCAGAAGAGAGTGGGGGCCAATATTCAACGTTCTTAAAGAAAAGAATTTTAAACCCAGAATTTCATATCCAGCCAAACTAAGTTTCATAAGTGAAGGAGAAATAAAATTCTTTACAGATAAGCAAATGCTTAGAGATTTTGTCACCACCAGGCCTGCCTTACAAGAGACCCTGAAGGAAGCCCTAAACATGGAAAGGAACAACCGGTACCAGCCATTGCAAAAACATGCCAAAATGTAAAGACCATCGAGCCTAGGAAGAAACTGCATCAACTAATGAGCAAAATAACCAGTTAATATCATAATGGCAGGATCAAGATCACACATAACAATATTAACCTTAAATGTAAATGGACTAAATGCTCCAATTAAAAGACACAGACTGGCAAACTGGATAAAGAGTCAAGACCCATCAGTCTGCTGTCTTCAGGAGACCCATCTCACATGCAGAGACATACATAGGCTCAAAATAAAAGGATGGAGGAAGATCTACCAAGCAAATGGAGAACAAAAAAAAGCAGGGGTTGCAATCCTAGTCTCTGATAAAACAGACTTTAAACCATCAAAGATCAAAAGAGACAAAGAAGGCCATTACATAATGGTAAAGGGATCAATCCAACAGGAAGAGCTAACTATCCTAAATATATATGCACCTAATACAGGAGCACCCAGATTCATAAAGCAAGTCCTTAGAGACTTACAAAGAGACTTAGACTCCCATACAATAATAATGGGAGACTTCAACACTCCACTGTCAACATTAGACAGATCAACGAGACAGAAAGTTAACAAGGATATCCAGGAATTGAACTCATCTCTGCACCAAGCGGACCTAATAGACATCTATAGAACTCTCCACCCCAAGTCAACAGAATATACATTCTTCTCAGCACCACATCACACTTATTCCAAAATTGACCACATAATTGGAAGTAAAGCACTCCTCAGCAAATGTAAAAGAACAGAAATTATAACAAACTGTCTCTCTGACCACAGTGCAATCAAACTAGAACTCAGGACTAAGAAATTCAATCAAAACCGCTCAACTACATGGAAACTGAACAACCTGCTCCTGAATGACTACTGGGTACATAACGAAATGAAAGCAGAAATAAAGATGTTCTTTGAATCCAATGAGAACAAAGATACAACATACCAGAATCTCTGGGACACATTTAAAGCAGTGTGTAGAGGGAAATTTATAGCACTAAGTGCCCACAAGAGAAAGCAGGAAAGATCTAAAATTGACACTCTAACATCACAATTAAAAGAACTAGAGAGGCAAGAGCAAACACATTCAAAAGCTAGCAGAAGGCAAGAAATAACTAAGATCAGAGCAGAACTGAAGGAGATAGAGACACAAAAAACCCTCCAAAAAATCAATGAATCCAGGAGTTGGTTTTTTGAAAAGGTCAACAAAATTGACAGACCGCTAGCAAGGCTAATAAAGAAGAAAAGAGAGAGAAATCAAATAGACGCAATAAAAAATGATAAAGGGGATATCACCACCGACCCCACAGAAATACAAACTACCATCAGAGAATACTATAAACACCTCTACGCAAATCAACTAGAAAATCTAGAAGAAATGGATAATTTCCTGGACACGTACACTCTTCCAAGACTAAACCAGGAAGAAGTTGAATCCCTGAATAGACCAATAGCAGCCTCTGAAATTGAGGCAACAATTAATAGCCTACCCACCAAAAAAAGCCCAGGACCAGATGGATTCACAGCTGAATTCTACCAGAGGTACAAGGAGGAGCTGGTACCATTCCTTCTGAAACTATTCCAATCAATAGAAAAAGAGGGAATCCTCCCTAACTCATTTTATGAGGCCAACATCATCCTGATACCAAAGCCTGGCAGAGACACAACAAAAAAAGAGAATTTTAGACCAATCTCCCTGATGAACATCGATGCAAAAATCCTCAAGAAAATACTGGCAAACCGGATTCAGCAGCACATCAAAAAGCTTATCCACCATGATCAAGTGGGCTTCATCCCTGGGATGCAAGGCTGGTTCAACATTCGCAAATCAATCAATGTAATCCAGCATATCAACAGAACCAAAGACAAGAACCACATGATTATCTCAATAGATGCAGAAAAGGCTTTTGACAAAATTCAACAGCCCTTCATGCTAAAAACGCTCAACAAATTCGGTATTGATGGAACGTACCTCAAAATAATAGGAGCTATTTATGACAAACCCACAGCTAATATCATACTGAATGGGCAAAAACTGGAAAAGTTCCCTTTGAAAACTGGCACAAGACAGGGATGCCCTCTCTCACCACTCCTATTCAACATAGTGTTGGAAGTTCTGGCTAGGGCAATCAGGCAAGAGAAAGAAATCAAGGGTATTCAGTTAGGAAAAGAAGAAGTCAAATTGTCCCTGTTTGCAGATGACATGATTGTATATTTAGAAAACCCCATCGTCTCAGCCCAAAATCTTCTTAAGCTGATAAGCAACTTCAGCAAAGTCTCAGGATACAAAATTAATGTGCAAAAATCGCAAGCATTCTTATACACCAGTAACAGACAAGCAGAGAGCCAAATCAGGAATGAACTTCCATTCACAATTGCTTCAAAGAGAATAAAATACCTAGGAATCCAACTTACAAGGGATGTAAAGGACCTCTTCAAGGAGAACTACAAACCACTGCTCAGTGAAATCAAAGAGGACACAAACAAATGGAAGAACATACCATGCTCATGGATAGGCAGAATCAATATTGTGAAAATGGCCATACTGCCCAAGGTTATTTATAGATTCAATGCCATCCCCATCAAGCTACCAATGAGTTTCTTCACCGAATTGGAAAAAACTGCTTTAAAGTTCATATGGAACCAAAAAAGAGCCCGCATTGCCAAGACAATCCTAAGTCAAAAGGACAAAGCCGGAGGCGTCACGCTACCTGACTTCAAACTATACTACAAGGCTACAGTAACCAAAACAGCATGGTACTGGTACCAAAACAGAGATATAGACCAATGGAACAGAACGGAGCCTTCAAAAATAATGCCACACATCTACAACCATCTGATATTTGACAAACCTGAGAAAAACAAGAAATGGGGAAAGGATTCCCTATTTAATAAATGGTGCTGGGAAAATTGGCTAGCCATAAGTAGAAAGCTGAAACTGGATCCTTTCCTTACTCCTTATACGAAGATTAATTCAAGATGGATTAGAGACTTAAATGTTAGACCTAATACCATAAAAACCCTAGAAGAAAATCTAGGTAGTACCATTCAGGACATAGGCATGGGCAAGGACTTCATGTCTAAAACACCAAAAGCAACGGCAGCAAAAGCCAAAATTGACAAATGGGATCTCATTAAACTAAAGAGCTTCTGCACAGCAAAAGAAACTACCATCAGAGTGAACAGGCAACCTACAGAATGGGAGAAAATTTTTGCAATCTACTCATCTGACAAAGGGCTAATTTCCAGAATCTACAAAGAACTCAAACAAATATACAAGAAAAAAACAAACAACCCCATCCAAAAGTGGGGAAAGGATATGAACAGACATTTCTCAAAAGAAGACATTCATACAGCCAACAGACACATGAAAAAATGCTCATCATCACTCGCCATCAGAGAAATGCAAATCAAAACCACAATGAGATACCATCTCACACCAGTTAGAATGGCAATCATTAAAAAATCAGGAAACAATAGGTGTTGGAGAGGATGTGGAGAAATAGGAACACTTTTACACTGTTGGTGGGATTGTAAACTAGTTCAACCATTATGGAAAACAGTATGGCGATTCCTCAAGGACCTAGAACTAGATGTACCATATGACCCAGCCATCCCACTACTGGGTATATACCCAAAGGATTATAAATTATGCTACTACAAAGACACATGCACACGTATGTTTATTGCGGCACTATTCACAATAGCAAAGACTTGGAATCAACCCAAATGTCCATCAGTGACAGACTGGATTAAGAAAATGTGGCACATATACACCATGGAATACTATGCAGCCATAAAAAAGGATGAGTTTGCGTCCTTTGTAGAGACATGGATGCAGCTGGAAACCATCATTCTTAGCAAATTATCACAAGAAGAGAAAACCAAACACCGCATGTTCTCACTCATAGGTGGGAACTGAACAATGAGCTCACTTGGACTCGGGAAGGGGAACATCACACACTGGGGCCTATCATGGGGAGGGGGGAGGGGGGAGGGATTGCATTGGGGAGTTATACCTGATATAAATGATGAATTGATGGGTGCTGACGAGTTGATGGGTGCAGCACATCAACAAGGCACATGTATACATATGTAACCTGCACGTTATGCACATGTACCCTAGAACTTAAAGTATAATAAAAAAAAAAAAATTCAGTACATCTTTTACTTTTCCTTGAGACTTCCTTTTTGATCCATGAATTACTTGGAAATGTGTTGTTCAGTTTCCAACTGATTAACGTAGATTGTATTTTTCATTAAAAACCATGTGTGTGTGTGTGTGTGTGTGTGTGTGTGTGTGTGTGTGTGTATAGTTATTTTTTTTTTTAGATGGAGTCTCACTTGCTCTATCACCCGGGCTGGAGTGCAGTGGCTCACTGCAACTTCCACCTGCTGGGTTCAGGTGATTTTCCTGCCTTAGCCTCCGGAAAAGCTGGGATTGCAGGTGTGCACCATCACGCTTGGCTAATTTTTGTATTTTTAGTAGAGATGAGGTTTCCCTGTGTGGGCCAGGTTGGTCCTGAACTCCTGACCTCAAGTGATCTGCCCATCTTGGCCTCCTAAGGTGCTGAGATTACAGTCATGAGCCACTGCGCCCTGCCAGATGGCAATCATCTATTGAATGGTGCTGCTCCTTGTGGAGCAGGGCTAACTCATAGGCAGTGCATCCAGAGTCGGCAAGGTGTTGGCAACCGTATTTTACCCAGTTACAATTACATGCAAATCAAGGGGCAGGTTGATGTAAATAGAGGGTGTGGGCTATTTAGAACTTTGTAGGAAAAGGGTGGTAACTTCTGCGTCGTTGCCATGGGATTTGTAAAACTGCTTTGGCACTGGTGGAAGTGATTTATGCTAATGAGCAATGAGGGCAGCCGAGGATTACTTTTGTCACCATCTGCTGGTTTCGGCCAGTGTCTTTACTTCATCCTGTCTGGACCAGATCCTATTTTGTTCAGCAGGGTTGTGACTAGAAAACAAGCCTTGCTGGTCTTTAACCTCAAATTAATCTGTTTTCAAGTTTGCTTATTCTTTCTTCTGTCAGCTCAGATCTGTTCTTGAGTCCCTCTATTACATTTTTTATTTTATTTATTATACTTTTCAACTCCAGAAGTTCTGTTCTTTCATATGATTTCTGTCTATTATTGATATACTTTATTTGGTGAGCCATTTCCTCATACTTAAAAACTTTTTTTACTCATAGCTTTTGTTTTTTTTTTAGTTCTTTGAACATATTTAAAACAGCTATTTAAACTATCTAGTAAATCCAATATCTGGGTTTCCTCAGGAACAGTTATTATTGAGTTTTTAAAATTTTCTTGGGTATAGGCTATATTTTCTTAGTTCATTGTATGTCTCATATATTGTTTGAAAATTGGATGTTGAAAATAATGTGGCGACTCTGGAAGCCAAAGTTCATTGCTCCCCAAGGGCTTGTTATTTTTGTTGTTCATTTAGTGACTTTCTTGTATTAATTCTTTCAAGTTGTGTATTGCCAATGGAGTCTCTGCTCAATTAGCTTGGTAGTCAGCTAATTATTGAACACAGATTCCCTTAAATGTCTTGAACCAATAAGCTCCCCTGCCTTAGTTGAGGAGCTCCTTGTGTATGTTAGGATATACCTTCAATTCTCAGGCAGGAAGTTACAGCTATTCCTTACTCCACTTCCTTCCTGTGTAGCAGCCAGAGGTAAAAATTTAGGTCATCCTAAGTTATTCCTAGGCAGGTGTACAGGAATATCTTAGGAAGTCCTGGGCAGGTGCACAGTCCTATGCATGCAAATGTCCTCCTAGATTTCCAAATGTATATTGGAGCTTTTCAAAGTTCCCTATGGACATCTCATTTCTCATCTTTTAATATTTTTAGTTAGCTTTTTGTTTACCCTATTTGCCCCAACTTTTGATAGTTTTGATGGTAAACAATTTCCACTGCTTGTTTTCAACAAACTCCTAGGGGAAAGAGTCTATTTGTACTGAGCAAGCTCTGAGTCCGCTCAAATAAAAAGAAACCCTACAAATGAAGATTTTAGGGAACCACCAGAGAAGTCAAATAGTAATAATTCACTGGGAATGATGTCTTGGAGGAGTTCGAAACCTGTTCTTCCCTTTCCAGTGTCTGCCAAGCTACTGATTTTCACTATAACTGCAGGGATGTCGGTTTTCAAGACAATCAAGGAGATGGGAAGTAAAAACACTACAAAGAGGCCGAGCAGGGAGGCCCATACCTGTAATCCCAGCACATTGGGAGGCCGAGGCAGGTGGATCTCTTGAGCCCAGGAGTTTGAGACCACCATGGGCAACATGGTGGTACCCCGTCTCTACAAAAAGTACAAAAGTTAGCTGGGCATGATGGCATGTGCCTATACTACCAGCTTCCCAAAAGGCTGGTGGGAGGATCTCTTGAGCCCAGGAGGTGGAGGTTGCAGTGAGCTGAGATTGGGCCACTGCACTCCAGCCTGGGTGACAGAGTGAGACTCAGAAAACAAACAAACAAGAAAAAACCCACTACAAAGCTCTTACCATTTGAACTAATATTCATGCCTTTTTTTTTTTTTTTTAAATTGAATAAGCACTCCTCAGATTGTTGGAAGCCTTTGGTTAATTTACAGAGTTCTGAACATGTTGTTTTTGACAATTTTTGTCAATATTCTTATTGCTTTAATGGAGGAGGGGAATTTGGGGGTTAGTACTCTGTCATTCCTGATGACATCCTGGGAATGTGGACATTTTGATGCTCCCCTTTCCCCCTCTTTTCCGGGTGCAGTGGCAGGCACCTGTAATCTCACTACTGGGGAGGCTGAGGCAGGAGAATCGCTTGAACTCAGGTGGCAGAGGTTGCAGTGAGCTGAGACTGCGCCACTGCATTCCAGCCTGGGCAACAGAGTGAGATTCCATCCTAAAATAAAATAAATAAAATAAAATAAAATAAAATAAAATAAAATAAAATAAAATAAAATAAAGTAAAATAAAATAAAATACAGCCAAGCAGCCATTTGCTGACTACAGGTTATACGTGTACTCTGCATTCCCAGAATGCTCACACCTTTTTAACTTTGGGACTTACAGATCTCACCTGAACCAACCAGTCAGAGGTCACCTGCCTTGACCAATCAGGGTTCGACTGTATTGACCAATCAGGGCAAGATTGAATCCTTCATTTGCATAAATGAACCTAATTGGGAACTGGGGTGGCGAGATTTGCTATAAAACCTGAGCTTTCCCTTTGTTCTTTGGAAAGCATCTTCATTTTACATGAAGGCTGTGTCTTCCCAGTTTGCAAACTTTTCACTGGAATAAAGTATCTTTCCTCCAAATTCTTTTTCTAAGAAATTTTGTTTACAGTGCATTTTTAAGTGTCTAACCTATTTTTAATTGCATTGTCTGTCTGTTCTTTATTGATTTGTAGACATCCATTGGATATAAACTTCCGTCCATTTTATGTGTCATGGATATTTTCTTTCTTTATGGTTTGCCCTTTTACTTTCTTACTGGTGTTTTTTGGTTAACACAATGTCTTAAATTTTAATGTAGTGCAATTTATTAATGTTTTCCTTTATGGTTAATGCTTTTTTGTGTGCACCGTTTAATAAATCTTTCCTATTCTAAGGTAGCAGTTTTTTCTATGTTATCTTTATTGCTTTACCCTTCACAGTTAGATTTGCCATCCACCTGGAATTTATTTTTGTGAATGCTGTGGGGTAGTGTTCCAGAAAGGACCATGTAGGTAAAGTGATCCCTGATTGTTCTGTGAAAGGGCTGGATATGGATATGCAAAGTGACCCACAAATGCAGAAGGAGCCAATAAACCAAAGAATGAGGCAGACAAATCTAGTTTGTGAGTAGGGGATGGTTTATTAGGGAATTTATGTACAGAAGCCTAGTCTTAGGCGGCAGCAATACAGGTAGATTTCCCCACTGTTACTCCCTAAAATCAGAGCTTACATACCATAGGGAAAGAGTGTATATGTTCTGTAAAGACAATGAAAGGCAACCCTGCAGAACAGGCAAGAATGCTGTGTGTGTCATAGCCTATAATTTGTATGATAACATCAAGGTTGCTTTGATTTAAAGGCAGAATTTATAGTGAGTGCATGTTCTCACACTAAGGACAGTAAATAAAATAGAAATCAGGAGGCATTCATGGGACTGGGTTTAATCAGAAGTCAACACGGTGTATTAGCATCCAAGATGGAGTCACGTTTGTCTTCGCAGGTACAGTTTGGATTTTAATTTTTTTTCTCTCTCTTTTTTTTTTTGAGACAGAGTCTTACTCTGTCACCCAGGCTGGAGTGTAGTGGCGCAATCTCTGCTCACTGCAACCTCTGCCTCCAGGGTTCAAGTGATTCTCCTGCCTCAGCCTCCCCAGAAGCTGGGATTACAGGCAACCACCATCACGCCTGCTAATTTTTGTATTTTTGCAGGGATGGGGTTTCGCCACGTTGGCCAGGCTGGTCTCGAACTCCTGGACTCAGATGATCCGCCCATCTCAGCCTCCCAAAGTGCTGGGATTACAGGCGTGAGCCACTGCGCCCAGCCGGATTTTAAGTTTTTTTCTATGGATATTCGACTGACCCAACATCATTTATTTTAAAAACTTTCATTTTATCTTTATTATAAATCAAATATCCATCCATGGATCTATTTCTGGCCTCCATTTTGTTCCATTGGCCTTATCGTCCTCCTGTCATACCTCATCATATTAATCAATATAGCTTTATAATGACTCTTGGTATCTAGTAGGGATAGTCTTCTCATTTTGTTCTTCTTTAAAACACTCTTGGCTACTTTTGGGTTTTTGCCTTTCCATATACATTTTAGGCTAGATAGATAGATAGTGATTTTTATTGCAATTGCACTGCACCCATAGATCAATTTGTAGTCTTCCAATTCATGAACCTGGTATATTTCTTCAACTACGTAGATCTTTCATTTTTCTCATTAATATTTTATCATTTTCTGGATAGAGGCCTAAAACATCTTTTGTTATATTCTTTTTTCCAAGTATTTCATGACTTTTGATGCTGTTGTAATGGTATCTTTTAAAATGTATTAAAAAATTTTGTTGCTGGTAGATAGAAATATGATTACTCTTTTATATTAACCTTATATCCAGTAATTTTACTAAATTCACTTATTAATCCTACTAACGTTAGATACTTTTGGACTTTTCTATAATTGTACATAATCATGTTGATTGTGAATAAAGACAATTTTAGTTCTTCTTTTCCAATCCTTATCCTTCTAATTTCTGTTTCTTACTTTATTGCACTGAAAGCTCCAGCACATTGCCAAATGGAAGTAATAATAATGAACATTTTTTCCTTATTCGCAATCACCACTCCCACTTCCTGCCTCTGGATACTCAAGAAATGTAAATGCTGGCCAGGCACAGTGGCTCACACCTGTAATCCCAGCACTTTGAGAGGCTGAGGCGGGTGGATCACTTGAGGTCATGAGTTTGAGACCAGCCTGGCCAACATGGTGAAACCCCGTCTCTACCCAAAAAAAAAAAAAAAAAAAAAGAAATTAGGTGGGCGTAGTGGCGCATGCCTGTAGTCCCAGCTACTCAGAAGGCTGAGGTGGGAGAATCACTTGAACCCAGGAGGTGGAGGTTGCAATGAACCGAGATTGTGTGACTGTACTCCAGACCTGGGCAACAGAGTGAGATCCTATCTCAAAAAAAGAAAAAGAAGAAGAAGAAGAAGAAATGTAAATGCCAGTGCCCCACAATACCACCCTCTCATCCATCCAGGTCAGCCCTGAGGCTATGGAAATGGGGTTTAGCCCTTGTCTGGAGATTAAAAAGGCCTCAGTCTCCCCTAAGCATAACCTCCCTGGGTTCACACAGCTCAGAAGATCAACACATTCCCTGTTGGCGTCTTGGCTGACAACTTCTCTGGAGAGAAGGGGGATTAAAGAGGGTCAGATTTCTAGGCTGGGCTGTGTCACTTGACCTGGTCTAGTGAGACAGGATTCTAGAATGTCACCCAGTTCTGGAGGCATCCTAAAGTTTGAGGGATTATTGGGAAGTCCTGTAATCCAAATAGGTTCCCATGCTAATACTTTAAATTCCCCCAAGAGAGTAATACTGAATCCTGTAATCTGGATTAAGTATTGCCTTCTCCAGATACTTCTCTAAAAATGCAAATGCCTTTGAAAGAGGGAAGAAATGAAGTCAGTGTCACATAGTGTGCAAGTGTCAAACAGTTGCTGTAATACCAGCAACACACATGCACATACATGCGTAAACATACACTGTATGGCATGTTCACCGAACTGCCCTTTTCTCATTCCAGAAAGACGCTGGGGAAATGTCCCAGGCAAGGAAAAGAAATGTATTCTGTGATGGTTGTGCACATGAGGGCTCTGGAGCTAGACTGCCTGAATTCACTGACTGCTTCACCATTACTAACTTAATGAGAAGCTACTCAACATCTCAGGGACTCAGCTTCCTTCTCCATAAAATAGAAATAACAATACTATCTATCTATTTAGCACATGATAAGAGCTCATTAAATATTGTTGTTATTGGACAATATTAACTCCCTGCCTCCCATGCCTATGTTTGATGCAAACCGATTTTATAAATAGCAACAGCCAACTTAGACTGCCACTGCTTTCTAAGGTCTATTCCATGGCCAACTTCAGCACTGTGATAGTCAGTTATAATGTGTCAATTTGACTGGGCCATGGGGTGCCCAGGCATTTGGTCAAACATTATTCTGGACACTTCTGTGAGGGTTTCTTGGATGAGGTTAACATTTAAATTGGTAGACTTTGAGTAAAGCAGATTGCCCTCCCTGAGGTGGGTGGGCCTAATCCAATCAATTGAAGGCCTGAATGGGACAATAATTGGCTGACTTTCCTCTGTGTAAGAGGTAATTCCTCCGGCCTCACTGCCTTCAAACTCAGCTTTCCCCTGCCTTTGGGCTTGAACTGAAACGTTGGCTTTTCTTGGATCTCAAGCCTGCTGGCCTTTCGACTAAAACTACACCATTGACTCTCCTGGTTCTCAGGCTTTCGGACTCAGATTGAGCCTACACCACCAGCTCTCCTGGGTCTCCAGCTTGACAACTACAGATCTTGGGACTTGTTAGCCTTCATAATTCCGTGAGCCGGTTCCTTGTAATCAATCTCTTCTGTCTGTATGTACATGCTGTTAATTTTGTTTCTCTGGAGAACTCCAATACAAGAACTTCCATCACTTACACCACCCCTGTCTTTTGCTTGTTTCAACATAAGAAATAGTCATAACCTCCTCTGATCAATGAACAGGAGGCCAGGGATCTCTCTGAAGGACATCCCTTTAGGCCTGAAGAAACTACAAAGATGACTTGAATGAGAAGATATTGGAGTGGTCAGAGTCAAGGTATTGGCCTCTGAATCTCCTTCTTTGGTTACCATCTAGGGATTGAAGGTTAGGGCAACTGACTAGTGTCAAGAAGAGGGTAATAAGCTGCAGGACACTTTGACTTCACTCTGTTCCTTAGACGCATCTGGTTCGTCTCTACATCAGCGCCTATATGGGTCAGCGTTCTTTGTCACAAGCAAAATAAACTGACTCTTGATGGCTTAAGCAAAAGGGGATGGGGAGTGGAAATTAAGCAAACATTGGAGAGGATGCTAAGAGACAGACCAGACCTAGGGAATACTGGATCCCATGAATTTCCAGAGAGTCAAGAAGCAGCCAGCAAGAAACAGCATGGCAGATTGTATACTTCCAAAAATAGCTACTGCAATATTTCCAGTCCCATAAGCTCTTCCAAAATCTTCCCACCTTTTATGATGAGTTGGAGTCTACTGGAATGGGGAGGAACTGCCTCAATGAATAGAATGTGGCAGAAGCAACACTAGGTGACTTCCAACACAAGGCCATAAAGGCGAGATGGCTTTCCTCTGGTGCTCCTTCTCTCTGGATATGCTTGGCCTTGCAACGCAGCTATCATGTTGTGAGGAAGCCCAGGCCATGTGGAGGGGTCATGGGTAGGTGTTCTAGCTGACAACCACAGCTTAGGGCTTAGCGTCAACCACCAGCAAGGTGAGTAAATGAGCTTGCAGATGATTCCAGCCTCCAGTCTTTGAACCACACCAGCTGTTGCTGAGTTGAGCAGAGATGACATGTCCCCACCAAGCCCCACCCAAATTGCAGATTCAAGAACAAAATAACTGTCATTATTTATTTATTTATTTATTTATTTAGAGACAGAGTTTCGTTCTTGTTGTCCAGGCTGGAGTGCAATGGTGCGATCTCGGCTCACCACAACCTCTGCCTCCTGGGTTCAAGAGATTCTCCTGCCTCAGCCTCCGGAGTAGCTGAGATTACAGGCGCCCGCCACCATACCCAGCTAATTTTGTATTTTTTAGTGGAGACGGGGTTTCTCCAAGTTGGTCAGACTGCTCTGGAACTCCCAACCTCAGGTGATCCACCCTCCCCTCCTTAGCATCCCAAAGTGCTGGGATTATAGGCATGAGCCACCGTGCCTGGCCAATAACTGTCTTTATTTTAAGCCTTAAGTTATCATTTGCTTGTTACCCAGCAATTGGTAACTGGAACACAGCAACTGTATCAGCAGAAATCACCTGGTTAGAACACTGCCTAGGGCTCTACCACCACCACCACCTTTAGTGCCTTCTGAAGCTTTTCTCCATTCTGATCTCTTAAGATCCAAGTTCTAGGAGGGAGCATATGCACCGTGTGAGTCAAGGCGCCCACTGTGGGCTGTACTGAAGACAGGCTGCAGAAGGATCCGTCTTCCTCAGCCTGAGGAAGAGAAAGCGGCAGTGGGAAATGGGAGTCAAGGGTCACCCTCCCACAAGACTGTGTGGGAAAAGTGATTCCCAATAAATGTTATTGGAAGGGCCTCAAACCGATGCATGTGGCCTCTACCTGGAACACAGCTGTCTATGTCTTTGCACAGGTGGCTCTTCACATGCAGTAAAGCATAGCAGCCAAGAGTGCAGTCTCTGCTGGCCTGGGTTCAAATCTCGGGTCTGCATCTTATGTGCTGTGCAATTGTGTATAAAGTGGCTTCATTTCTCTGTGCCTCAGTTTCCTCATTTGGAAAGAGGAAAGAATAATAGCACCTACTTTCTTACATTACTATGAAAATTAAATAAATATGTGTAAGGCACCTGAAACAGTTCCTGGCAGGTAGGAAGCACATTAATTAAGTTAAATTTTAATCATTATTTTTATTGTAGTTATTAACATTTCAGCTCAAACATCACTTCCTCAGAGAATCTTTCTCTGGTACCTCCATCCAAAGTAGGGCTATCTTGACTGGGCGCAGTGACTCACGCCTGTAATCCCAGCACTTTGGAAGGCCAAGGCAGGCAGATCATCTGAGGTCAGGAGTTCGAGACCAGCCTGGCGAATGCGGTGAAACCCCATCTCTACTAAAAGAAAAGAAGAAAAACAGACAACAACCAGCCAGGCGTGGTGGTGTGTGCCTGTACTCCTAGCTATTCAGGAGGCTGAGGCAGAAGAATTGCTTGAACCTGGGAGGCAGAAGTTGCAGTGAAACAAGATTGCACCACTGCACTCCAGCCTGGGCAACAGAGCAAGATTCTGTCTAAAATAAATAAAAATAAATAAAGTAAGGCTATAGGGCCTTCTTAACTCCACCACTCAGGGAGAGGTGGCTGTCACTTTTATTTTCTTTTTGGCACTTATTCACTAAATTTAATTAGCTTATTTATTCATGAATTTGTCTACTTGTTTACTTTTATTTCTCATTGTACTTTTCATATCTTTTCAAATGTGATTGAACACCTGTCTCCACCAGCTAGAGGATAATCCCTGTGGGCACGAGCCTAGGCAACCTGCCATGTCACTGCTCTGTTCTTGGGGTTGGACAGAATGTAGGTGGGGGACATGGAGACACATGGCTCAGAGCCCCCTCGATGGAGGGCTCGTTCCCCAAACTGCCGTGAGTGCTGCAGGCAGATGACCCTTAGCTGTCAGCTGCTCCAGGGCTGGCCCCTGCTGTAGAGAGCTGTTTTGCCCAAAGTCATGCCCCTTCCTGGGTGAATCACTAACAGAGGCAGGCTTAGGAAGGCCCAGGCATCTTGACCCAAACTGGACAACTCAGATAGGCCATTCTAGCTCCAGAGCTGCCTGGGATCAGGACAGGCTGTCTCTGCGCCTGTACCATGGTCTGATTCCTCCCTCTGAACACTCATGCTCCCCCACTCCCTTTCATGGGTGTTGAACCCTAGATCACTCTTTGATCAACATCCTGCATCCTAAACTCCTTCTCACAATCAGCTTCCTAGGAACTCAACCTCCAACAGCCGAGCTGGAGACATACAGATAGCTGGCATTTGCTGGAAGGATGAGGTGTCTGGAGCCACCACAAGGGGGAATGGATCTCTCCCCATGTGGAGCCTCCTTGTGGGAAGGAGCATCTTTATACATGGAGTGGCAGGGAAGATGCTTACAGGGTTCCTTTCATTTGTGGCAGATGCATAAGAGGAGAAAGGAACCCTCATGATGACAGGAGGGATCCGTGGTCAGATGCTCCATGAGGATTAGGCCATGAACGCAGATTCTCACAGTGTAACAGAGCTAAAGGATCCAGGGGGTCACCATGCTTCTCAAATATTTCTACCCAAGTATCTCAAAGGGAAAGGAAGGTGAGCACAGACCCCTGGCTCAGGGACAGGCTATCTTCACCCAGTGACCAGGGATATGGGGAACTCAGATCAGAATGGAAATCCAAAGCTAAGACCAGATCCATCTGGGGTCTGAGTGAGGTCAGGGCTCAGCGTGGGCTCACAGCTCAGTCTTGGATCAGAGCTCTGTTTGAGGTTAGGGCTTAGTCTGGGGTCAGGGTTCACTTAGTCAGGATTGGAGCTCAGTCTGGCATCAGGACTGTCTGGGACTGGACCAGGGCTCCCTGTGGAGCCAGAGCTCTGTCTAGAGCCAGAGTCAAGTCAGAATTTAGCTATGGTAGGATCCAGGGCTTAGTGTGAGGCCAAGGTCTAGGGCTCATCTAGCCTCAGAGTCATGACCTAGTCAGCCTCTGAGTCACGGCTGTCTCTGGGGTCACAAACACAAGCTGGAGACTCATCTTAGTTTCAGTCTGGGGCTTGTTAAGGGCTTGGCCTTGGTCCGGGTTTGGGCTTGATCCTAGGGCAGGGTGTAGCCTGGTGTTGGAGCTCAGTCCTGGAGCAAGATTTGAGGTAATGCATTGTTCTACGGCAAGGTCAGCCAACTACAACCTGTGGGCCGAACTTGGCCCATCACCTGTTTTTGTAAATAAAACTTTATTGCAATACATCCAGGCTCATTTGTTTATGCACTATGTATGGCAGTTTTCATGCTATAGCAGCAGAGTTGAGTAATTGTAACAGAGTCTATGGCCTGCAAAGCCTGAAATATTTACTATCTATTCATTGACAGAAAAGTTTGCCAATCTGTGTTCTAAAGGTTTGGAGGCCCCTCTGGTGTGTGAAAGCCTGGATCCCTGACCTAACTTGGTGTCAAGGGCCTTCATGAAGTTTCAGATGGTGTTTAAGAGACAGGGGGACTCAATGGCAGCAGGAGTCCTGAACCTCAGTAAAGCCCTGTTGCTGGTGTCCTTCTGAGTGCCCCATGGCCAGCCAACTCTAAGGCTTTTCTCAGTCTTGATCTACCTGTTCTGCCTTTCCTCTGTTAAGGGCATGGTCAGGGTGTTGCCCTACCAGCTGAAAGGTATTCTCTACCTGCACATTTTTCTTAGTAATTTCCAAAACCACTTTCCCACTCACACTCTCCCTTGGCCTTCTAAGCTGTCTTCTGTTAATTTCTCCACCTCTCCCACTCACAAGCAGGGCTTTCTCATTGGCTGTTGAGGCGGCTTCTGCTTTCCACTGGGGCTGGAATAACCAGTGAGGCCAGTTTTGTCCCATCAAAGTGCTACTTGAAGGCGCCAAGGGCAAGAGCATTGTACTGGAAACAGAGCTATGTGGCAGGTGGCCCTCACCACCTTCAGCTACGTTCCCCTCCCCAAACACCTACAAGGGGACTTCAAACGATTCATGGAAAAGTAACGTTAAAACATAAACATAAAAAGTAGAAACTTTATTTCTCAACATGAGCTCTGTCAAGTTCAAGATATTTTTGTAAACAATAATACCTGCCATTTAGTCCATCCCTAAAGAACTGAGGGTCCAAGGGATTTAACCATGTTAACACAGTCTTTTTTTTTTTTTTTTTTAATACAATTAACTGAAGAGAAATGGGCACCTTTAAAGATTTTGTTTTTAAGATTAAGAAACAGGCCGGGCACAGTGGCTCATGCCTGTAATCCCAACACTTTGGGAGGCCGAGACAGGAGGATCACTTGAGGTCAGGAGTTTGAGACATGCCTGACCAACCCCGTCTCTACTAAAAATGCAAAAATTAGCTGGGCATGGTGGCACACGCTTGTAATCCCAGCTATTCAGGAGGCTGAGGAGGGAGAATCGCTTGAACTCAGGAGGCAGAAGTTGTGGGGAACCGAAATTGCACCACTGCACTCCAGCCTGGGTGACAGAGCAAGACTCTGTCTCAAAAAAAAAAAAAAAAAAAAAAAAAGAGATTAGGAAATAAAAAGAAGTCAGATGGAGCCAAATCAGGACAGTCTGGTAGATGCTTAATGAATTCCAGTCAACACTCTCACAAAATTGCCTTTGTTTGATGAGAGGAATGAGCAGGAGCACTATTGTGGTGGAGAAGGATTCTCTGGTGAAGCTTTTCTGGGGCTTTCTCTGAAAGCTTCAGCTAACTTTATCAAAACACTCATAATAAGCAGGAGTTCTTACTCTTTGGTTCTCCAGAAAGCCAACAAACAGAATGCTTTGAGCATCCCAAAAAACAGTTTCCATGACCTTTGTGCCTGACCGGTCCACTTTTTTTGTTTTGAGGCAGTCTTGCTCTGTTGCCCAGGCTGGAGTGCAGTGGTGCAATCTCAGTTCACTGCAAGCTTCACCTCCTGGGTTCAAGTGATTCTCCTGCCTTAGCCTTCTGAGTAGCTGGGATTACACACCACAACGCTTGGCTAATTTTTGTATTTTTAGTAGAGATGGGGTTTCACCATGTTGGCCGGGCAGGTCTCAATCTCCTGACCTCAAGTGATCCACTCACCTCAACCTCCCAAAGTGCTGGGATTACAGGTGTGAGCCACCACACCCGGCCGGCTGGTCCACTGTTGCTTTGACTGAACCACTTCCCCCTCTTGGTAGCCATTGCTTCGATTGTGCTTTGTCTTCAGGACTGTATTGGTAAAGCCACGTTCCATCCTGTTACAATTCTTTGAAGAAATGCTTCGGGATTTTGATCCCTTGTTTACAATTTCCACGGAAGGCTCTGTTCTTGTTTGCAGCTGATCTGGGGGCAATAGTTTTGGCACCCATTGAATGAAGCATTTTCTCAACTTTAATTGTTCAGTCAGAATTGTGTAAGCTGAGCCCGGTGAGGTGTTGGCTGTTGTTTGTGCTGTTAGTCACTGGCCCTCTTCAGATTTGGAGCTGCAGATTTTAGGGGAATGCAATCCAGTTTGGGCCCTTCCTTTATTTTCTTAGATTATCCCAGGCAGCAGTCGTGCCTCAGATCCTGGGCCCGGGTCTTCACTGAGGGAAAATCTCCCTTTGCTTAAAATCTAATGCTTTTTAGGATAGGGACTTAGGAGGTATAAATGGCACACACACGGGCCTCAACTCTGCCTCTAGCTCACCCTGTGGCCTCAATAAGTTTCCTTCTTCTCTGTAATGGGAGTGTTGAGGGATAGTTAGGTTCCAGCTCTTACACTTTTGGGTTCTCTGTCAGGACTGTGGGGAGGATCCTTGGCTCTTGATGTGGCCAGGGCATTTGAGAAGCAAGGAGAGTCCAAGGGTCAGCCAGGGTGACGGTGAACTGGCAGGGCGGAGTACGGCACAGCTGAGTGGGCCAGGGTTACTGTGATGCTTGGGTCTGTCAGCCTCCCAGCTATGGGGATGAGACATGAAGGTTGGAGAGGCTCCCTAGGTTCTTACATCATCTGTGGTTGTCCAAAAATTTAAGGATTACTGAGTGCAACACTTCATTTTACAGAAGAGTAAACTGAGGCCCAGGAGGAGAAGGAACTTGCCTAAATTTACCAAGTAGGGCAGAGGTTGAAGCAGGATTAACTGAGGCCCCCTGGCTCCCACGTGGAAGAGACAAAGAATGGGCAGGAGGAGGACAGGGGCCGAATTGCCCCCTCAGTCCCTCATGATCCATCACTTGGCAGTGGCCACATGGATGATCACAAAACCCTTGATGTCCGGGAAGTGAGGGCTTACAAGGTCCACCTGCAACTGCCTTGGGCCACTCTTGGAGGGGGTGATGTCAAACTGGACTGAGGCCTTCTCCTGAGGCTCCAGGGTGGGCACGCTGGGGAAAAGGAGGTGAGAAAGGCAGACTGTCAGTCCTCTTGCCATTTTGAGTCTGACCTGCCAATCCACGGCTCCCCAAACTCCTCAGGATCAAGTTCACCTTGTGGCTTGACATTCAAGACTTATCAACATGTTTCCAGGCCAGGTGCGGTGGCTTGCTCCTGTAATCCCAGCACTTTGGGAGGCCGAGGCAGGTGGATCACCTGAGGTCAGGAGTTCGAGACCAGCCTGACCAACATGGTGAAACCCCGTCTCTACCAAAATACAAAAATTAGCCGGGAGCGGTGGTGCACACCTGTAATCCCAGCTACTCAGGAAGTCGAGACAGGAGAATTGCTTGAATCTGGGAGGGGGAGGTTGCAGTGAGCTGAGATTGCACCATGACACTCCAGCCTGGGCAACAGAGTGAGACTCTGTCTCAAAAACAAACAAACAAACAAACAAAAACAACAAAAAAACATGTTTCCAATTTAATTTTCTCTTCTACCACCTGCAGTCTTCCCATCCAGCCAGGCTAGTTTTCTGTCTGTGTCCTGAACTTCCCTCCTCTGGGCTTTCATCGGCTCTGTTCCTCCCACCTAGGATGCCTTTCTTATTCCAATCCACCCAAGGCCCAAATCAAGTTCTCTTCTTCCAGGAGACCTTCCCTGACAACACCAGCCTTCAGGTGTTGACACCAAGACCTTTGCCTGGCAAACTGTCCTTCCTTCTTGATACCTGAAAATCTCAATTCATCATTTAAGGCTCAGCTCAAACACCAGCTCCACTGGGACTTCTTCCTGGCCCCACCCTCACTTAAGGGCTGCTTTTGCTCCCCCAGACCTTGGACAAGGTCTTTTTCACAAATCACACTGTCCTCATGTGAAGGGCCATCTGTATCTGAGAGCCCTTCTCAAGGCAAAACTCCTGTCCATCTTAGTGTTCCTAACAATTACACATGGGCCAGAGCACAGGTCAGTATAATCAAGGACCACATAAGTAGCAAGCAGATGAATGGAAGAAGGAAGGAGTGAATGAATGATTGACAATCAACAAGTAAATAAACGAATCCATGAACGAACAGGAACATGTGTGAATGAATGAGTGAAGCATCAATGTAGGAATACATGAATGAAAAAATGAGCAAATGAGTGAATAAATGAGTAAGCAAATTCAAGAATGCATGACTGAATGAGTGAGAGAAAATGAATGAAAGTGAGTGAATAAGTAAATGGATAAATAAGTGAAAATATGAATGAATGATGTGAGTGAATGACTGAGTGAACGAGTTACATGATTTGAGTAAATGAATGAATGAATGAAGGAAGGAAGGAATAAATAAGTGAATGCAGGCTGATATGGAAAGGCTGTGGGCTGGTTCCTGGGGGTCCAGAATCTCTCCCACACTCCCCATCCCTGGCAACTTCTCTCTGGCTCGTCCATAAGGAAGGGAGCCCCACTCCCTGCCAACCCCCCAGGCTGGCACTTACTCGATGCTGAGCTGTTCCTGGAGAAAGCCGCTGCCCTCCACCATCAACGCACAGTCCTTCACTCTTTCTAAGAGGGGGTTGACTACTGTCACTTCCACCGTAACTGCCACTCCCACCATGGCTGGGCCCAGAACCTGAAAGGGGACAACACGGATCAGTCATCGCGCCTACCCCACCTCCCTGCAGGAAACCGATGGTCCTGGCTGAGTTAGAGGATGGATCATTAGTCATGTCCACCCCTGCCTCCATATACCCCATTACTGAGTGCCACCATTGCATTCATCCCCTTATGTCCAACCCACTCCTCCCACCTTGGAGAGCTAAAGCTGGAGTTCAAGGCACAAAATGCCCAGCTTCTGACGCTCTCCCCCAGCTCTGGGGAGCGGGTGCTGCTTGGAACAGCATGGTAGGTGCAGGCTGAGGTCACCTTGATGGTGATGAAGTCCTCTAGAGTAATGTCCTTCTCCACCAGAAGCTTCTCTCCTTTGGTGACGAGGCACATGGCAGCCAACAGGATCTTCTTGTCCTCTGTCAGGTCTTCTTTATACTTAGAGTAAGATATTGTAATTGGGATTCTCTTCTCTGGAAGGGAAAGCAGAGGTGGGAGTTGGGGCTTGGTGTCTTTCTTCAATGGCACTGGGAAGAAGGAAGGGAATGCCCAACTAATAGCTCCTTTCTCTCTGGTCCTTGCAACCATTCTGTGACAGGCTTTATTCTCCTCAGTTCTCAGATGAAGAAACCTAAGGCCCAGAGCGGGTATTTTCTTGTCCAAACTCATATAGGAAGTAAACCAAGAAATTAGGATGAGGTGGGAGTCAAATTCAGGTCAGGGAGCTACCACAATACCAGACTATTTCTCCAAGGGCCCCCAGAGATGTTTCCAAACTTTCCCTACTTATTCCAGATGGAAATCTCTCAGCCCATCAACCATTCATCCCCTCCTTCACTGTTCATTGAGCACCTATTATGTGCTAGGTGTAGAGAAGAAGAATACCAAAGGTCTGCCTCAATCTTCCAATCCTGTGAGGCCAATTTCCCTACAACTTTTCCAAATGCCCCCCTCCATGAAGGCCCAGTCCCGGTCAGCCCCACCAACTGAGGGAAGTCTTCACTGACGCCTCCAGCCAGTGCTCTCATGCTCTCTGAGCTCCTGTGGTCCTGGCCATCTCTATCTCCCTCTCACCAGTCACAAACATCCTGCCTAGGTATTCTTTTCTTGTAAGCATGGATCACCACAAACCTCCGTCTTTTTTTTTTTTTTTGAAGACGGAGTCTTGCTCTGTTGCGAGGCTGGAGTGCAGTGGTGGCATGATCTCGGCTCACTGCAACCTCCACCTCCTGAGTTCAAACGATTCTCCTGCCTCAGCCTCCTGAGTAGCTGAGACTACAGGCACATGCCACCGCACCCAGCTAATTTTTGTATTCTTAGTAGAGATGGAGCTTCATCATGTTTGCCAGGATGGTCTCAATCTCTTGACCTCATGATCCGCTCACCTTGGCCTCATAAAGTGCTGGAGTTATAGGTGTTTTTTTTTTTTTTTTTTTCCTGACTACTATGTATTCTTTCTTTTAGGTTCAATGTGCTCTTTCTGGTTTGCTCTCAGGCCCCCTCATTCCCTATTGTTCTACTCCCACTGCTTCCTTTATTTCTGTTTTCTTCCTGACTCTGAAGGCATTTGAGTTTTTAACTTACGGAAAAGGTCCTTAAAGGGCTCAACATGGTTCATGTGCTCTGCTATCCCGGGGCTTTGCGTATCATAGATTCTCCTGAATGCCAGTAGGCCGATTCATGTGTTAAAGCATGATTTTTTTTTATGGGCTCCCTTAGTTCGGTAGGTCATTACTGGAGGAACTTTATTACAATAACAGTAATAAGTAATAATTATAGGCCAGTGCAGTGACTCACACCTGTAATCCCAGCACTTTGGGAGGCGAAGGTGGGTGGATCACCTGAGGTCAGGAGTTCCAGTCCAGTCTGACCAACATGGAGAAACCCTGTCTCTACTGAAAAAAAATTACAAAATTAGCAGGGCGTGGTGGTGTGTACCTGTAATCCCAGCTACTTGGGAGACTGAGGCAGGAGAATTGCTTGAACCCAGGAGGCGGAGGTTGCAGTGAGCTGAGACTGGGCCATTGCACTCCAGCCTGAGTGACAGAGCAGGACTCTGTCTCAAAATAACAATAACAATAACAATAATTATTATAAATATAAAAGCTAACTTTTACTAAGGGAATAAAGTGTATTGCACTTGGAAGTGCTTTCGCAGACTGACTTGTTTAAACCTTACAACAATTCCATGAGCAGGTATTATTATTTTTATTTGATTGATTTATTATTTTATTGATAATATATTATTGTTGATAACAATATCAAAAACACTGATAATAAACATCATAAATTGAATGTTCATCAGGTAGTAGGAATGATGCCAAATACTTTATATACGTTATATCATTTACTCCTTGCATAGTGATAGACCATGGTTCTCCAAGTGTGGTCCTGGGACCAGCAGCATCAGTGTCACCTGGAAACTTGTTAGAAATGTAAATTCTCAGTGTCCAGCATGAAGAACCACCATATGCCACCATATGATACACATGAGCAGAGCTCTGGGCATCAGCTCAGACCCTGGGAGAAAGGAGGAGAAAAGTTGCCCTTTAAAATGTTTGGATCAGGGCTTCTTAAGTCCTTTGACTCACAGACTCCACTAACAATCTAATAAAAGCTGAGACTCCTTTCCCTAGAACAATGGTTCTCAATAGCACTGTCACTCAGCTGGATGTAACTGACATCATCTGTAGAATATTGCGTCCGACAACAGCAGGATACACATTCTTCTTTTTTTTTGTAGAGATGGGGTTTCACCATGTTGCCCAGGCTGGTCTTGAGCTCTTGAGCTCAAGTGATCCTTCTGCCTCAGCCTCCCAAAGTTCTGGGATTACAGGTATGCACCACCTGTGCCTGGCCCCAATTGTTAGCATTTTATAGCCATATAGTATTTTAAAATTAAGGTCTACACTTTTTTTCAAAGGAATAGTGCTATTGCACACTTTATAGACTACAGGATAACATAAACATAACTTTTATATGCTCTGGGAAACCAAAACATCTGTGTGACTTGCTTTATTGCAATATTCCTATTATTATGGTGCAATATTCCTTTATTGCAATATTCCTATTAATATTCCTATTATTATGGCAATATCTCTGAGGTATGCCTGTGGATCAATAGAATAGAAGAGAGTTCAGAAATAGGCCTGCACAAATATAGTCAGTTGATCTTTGACAAAGTAGCAAAGGAAATACAATGGAGAAAAGATAGTCAACAAATGGTGCTGAAGCAACTGGATATCCACATGGGGAAAAGAAAATCTAGACAAAGGACTTACATTCTTTACAAAATTTACTAAACTGAATCATTGACCTAAATGTAAAATGCAAAACTACAGAACTCTTAAAGATAACATGGGAGAAAAATCTAGATGACCTGAGATTGGTAATATTTTTTTTTGAGATGGAGTCTTGCTCTATTGCCCAGGTTGGAGTGCGGTGGTATGATTTTGGCTCACTGCAACCTCTACCTCCCGGGTTCAAGCGATTCTCCTGCCTCAGCCTCCCGAGTAGCGGGATTACAGGCACCCACCACTATGCCCAGCTAATTTTTGTGTTTTTGGTAGAGATGGGGTTTCACCATGTTGGTCAGGCTGGTCTCAAACTCCTGATCTCAAGTGATCCACCTGCTTCAGCCTCCCAAAGTGCTGGGATTACAGGCGTGAGCCACTGTGTCCAGCTGGTAATAATTTTTTTTGATACAGTGCCCAAGGCATGATCCATGAAAGAAAAACTTGATAAGTTGGACTTTAGTAAAACTAAAAACTTTGCTCTGCAAAAACACTGTGAAGAGACTGAGAAGAGAGGACACAGACTGGGAGAAAATATTTGCAAAAGACTGTTACCCAAAATACACAAAGACCTTTCAAAAACCAGCAATGAGAAAATGAACAACCCAATTAAAACATGGGCAAAAGATCTGTACACCTCACCAAAGAAGAGATACAGATGTCAAATAAGTATATGAAAAGATGCTCAATGTCATACGTCATTAGTGAAAAGTAAACTCTGATACACTATTACACACCTATTACAATGTCAATAATCCAAAACACACAACGGATAGAATAAGGAACAACAGGAATTCTCATCTATCCCTGGTGGGAATTCAAAAGGATACAGTCACTTGGGAGGACAGTTTGTCAGTGTTTTACCAAACTAAACATACTCTTACCATAAGATCCAGCAAGTGTGCTCCTTGGTATTTATCTAAAGAATTAAAAATTCGGGCCTGGTGCGGTGGCTCATGCCTGTCATCCCAGCACTTTGGGAGGCTGAGGCAAGTGGATCATGAGGTCAGGAGATCAAGACCATCCTGGCCAATATGCTGAAACCTTGTCTCTACTAAAAATACAAAAATTAGCTGGGTGTGGTGGTGTGTGCCCGTAGTCCCAGCTACTCGGGAGGCTGAGGCAGGAGAATGGCGTGAACCCGGGAGGCAGAGATTGCAGTGACCAAGATCGCGCCACTGCACTCTAGCCTGGTGACAGAGTAAGACTCTGTCTCAAAAAAATAAAAATAAAAAAAAAAGAAAACTCAAGCCCACACAAAAACCTGCATAAGGATGTCTACAGCAGCTTTCTTCATAATTGCCAAAACTAGCAATCAACCAAGATGTCCTTAAGTAGGTGAATGGATAAACTGTGTACATCCATATAATGGAATACTATTTTGCAATAAGAAGAAATGACCTATCAAGACACAAAAACCATAAGGGATCCTTAAATATATATTGCTAAGTGAAAGAAGCCTGTCTGAAAAAACCTAATTATACTGTATGATTTCAACTGGATGACATTATGGAACAGGCAAAAGTGTGGAGACACTAAAAAAATCAGTGGTTACTGGGGCTTCAGGCAAGGAAAGGAGGGATGAATAGGTGGAACATGGGGATATTGGAGAGGGGATGAAACTATTCTGTATGAGAGTGGAATATCAGACACATGCCATTACACATCTGTCAAAAGGCATAGAATGCACAACACAGAGTGAACCCTAATGTAAACTATGAATTTTAGTTAATAATACTGTGTCAATATTGGCTCATTAATTGTAACAAATGTACCACACTAAAGCAAGATGTTAGTAGCAGAAGGAGAGGTGTGGTGGTGGGCAGGGATATGGGAACTCTCTGTACTTCCCACTGAAAGTTTTCTGAAAACCTAAAACTACTTAAAAACCCAATAATTTAAAAAATTGTAGGTTTTAATAGTCTATCATTTGGCCAAAGAGTTTCACTTTTCTTTTTAGACGGAGTCTTGCTCTGTCGCCCAGGCTGGAGTGCAGTGGCGAGATCTCGGCTCACTGCAAGCTCCTCCTCCCGGGTTCACGCCATTCTCCTGCCTCAGACTCCCGAGTAGCTGGGACTACAGGCGCCTGCTGCCACGCCCGGCTAATTTTTTTGTAGTTTTAGTAGAGACAGGGTTTCACCGTGTTAGCCAGGATGGTCTTGATCTCCCAACCTCGTGATCCGCCCGCCTCGGCCTCCCAGAATGCTGGGATTACAGGCATGAGCCACTGTGCCCCGCCCAAGAATTTCACTTTTGTGATATAGTCTAACAAAAGTCCAAAATCCAGAGGAAAAAAAAGATTTATTTTTGCATCAAAATGTTTACTTGCTTGCCTGACACTCTGTAAATAAATTAAACAAAAGTTTAGTTTTATTTTTAATAGCAATAAGCTGATAACTACCTAAAAGAAGAGAAAAGATAGGTCACTATATATTTATTTAAAGATCTATTAAATTTTATTTAAACATCTATTAAAATGATGTTTGTGAGGAACTCATAAAAATATTTAAAATACAATGTAATATGAAAAGAGCAGGGCAATAATGACTATTTGCAATCTTTAACTAGAACTGTTTTTCAAAAAGCAAACAGGCATTAAAAATTTGGAAGTAAAATACATTAACAGTTTGTAGGTGGGTGGCAGAATCATAGGTGATTTTTCTCTTTTGCTTTCCAAATTTTTATGAATATGTATTACTTTTAATATGAAAAAAATTGCTAAAAGCCAGAGGGAAGTGTATGTTAATTAACATTTTATGATGAAGTGTTATTTTGTGATTTAGACTTTGTGAAAAATAAATGACAAAAAAAGCTAAAAAAGTGTGACACCTCCTTCATACATTTTCACACCGTGTGAAAATCCACAAGCTTCACTTACCAGAAACTGGCCCAGAGCAACAACTTCTTCGTTTAATTGAATCCTTAGAGTTCAGAAAGTATGTGAAAGGAGAGGGAGGCAAACGAGAGATAGAGATACAGAGATAGACTGAGAGACAGAGAGAGAGGAGAGATAGAGAGACAGGCGAAAAAGCCAAAAGGACAGAGGCAGAGAGAGAGACAGGGAAGGAGAGACAGATGGAGAGGGAGACACAGGCAAAAAGACAGACAGACTAGGAAAAAAGTGCAAGAATAATCAAAGAGGACACATTTAATAAATCATCCATGAAGTGCTATGTGTTCAAAGATCACGAAAAAAATCCTTTAACATCAGCCTCCTGGGTTCAAGTGAGTCTCCTGCCTCAGCCTCCTGAGTAGCTGGGACTACAGGCATGTGCCACCACACCCGGCTAATTTTTTGTATTTTTAGTAGAGACGAGGTTTCTTTTTTGTTTTTTTTTGTTTTTTTTTTTGAGACAAGGTTTCACTGTGTTAGCCAGGATGGTTTCGATCTCCTGACCTCGTGATCCACCTGCCTTGGCCTCCCAAAGTGCTGGGATTATAGGCATGAGCCACCGCGCCTGACCTCGATATATTTTTTAAGAAGCAGTTGGAATAAGGTCAGTTAAAAAAATACGAAACCCTTTAAAAAGACTGAAGCCATTCTCTTCTGCTATGAAATACTAAGGATAAATTTTAGGCAAATGTACCATTAGGTGTGTTGAGCATATTTGGTGTGGGCTCTGACCATTCCATAACCTGCAGTCAAGCAATTGCATCAGCTGAGTAAATGTGCACTGTGGTCAACATCCCTGGCCTTGAACCCTGGCTTTGCCCCTTCCTGGCCTTGGTCAGGACTGTGTCTCTCATGCCAGACTGCCTGGATTTGGGTCCTGCAACTATGCACGCTGACTGTGTGACTCTGAACTAGTGATTTCACCTTTCTTGGTGTGAGTCTTCTCCTTTCAAAGATGGAGCTAGCACTAGTACCACGCACAACGTGGCTGCAGGGATTATGCTGTCGCATGCAGAATTCTTGAGACAGGGCTTGGCACATGTAAGCACTTAATAAACATCTCTGGCCTAGCTCAAGCCTGTCATCCCAGTGCTTTGGGAGGCCAAGGCGGGCAGATCACTTGAGTCCAGCCTGGGCAACATCATGAAACCCCTTCTCTACTAAAAATACAAAAATTATCTGGGTGTGGTGGTGGATGCTTGAAGTCCCAGCTACTCAGGAGGCTGAGGCAAGAGAATCCCTTGAATCTGGGAGGTGGAGGTTGCAGTGAGCTAAGATCACACCACTTCACTCCAGCCTGGGTGAGAGAGTAAGACTCTGTCTCAAAAAAATCGAAAACCAAAACAAAGAAAACCATCTGTTACCAGTCCAGCCCTCTCCCACAGATCATCTGGAGCCAAATGGGCTCCAGAATTCTTTTTTTTTTTTGATGTTAGAAAAGTAATGCATGGCATATTCCATACATGCTGAAATAGCCCCAGCATGTATTTATTTGGTGTGTAAATATTCATTCTAATTACAACAAATAGAAACTATAAATCACGCCTTCATCAGATTGCCACCAGTGCATGTGGACTTGTATTACTGTTGTTATTGTTTTGCCCCTCCGAGTCTCAGTTTTCTCATCTGTAAAGTGGGGACAAGAGGCAAGGCACTGAGCACAATGCCCAGGAATATCCCTTTCCTTCCTGGGGATGAATGCAGATCCTGGGAAATACCCCCGACCTCCACAACTCTCCTGAAAAAGGAGGTGGCTTGGCCTGATTCCACCAAGCCAGGGTACACTTACCTTCTTGCCGCCCCAGCCTCACGGCGTGGGATTCATGCAGGATCTCTGCCACCGGCTTGCGGGTGTAGAGGATGGTGGCACCGCTCAGGTTGACCCTCACCTGCTGGACCCGGGAGGTGAGGTTGGCCAAGCACAGGGCCAGTCTCAGGTCGTGGCCCAGCATGGGAGGCTCTAGCAGCTTGAACTTGCCAGTGATGCTGGGCTTGGTGGCGGGCTCCAGGAGGTCATCATGCCAGAGACAGCGCCCCCCAGCCCTGCGGATCCAGGTTCTCCTTCCAGAAGCTTTCAGGCTGAACAACCTCTTCACCGCCTTGATATACACCTGCCTCTCTTTCCGGGACCCTGCAGGGCATCACACAACGTCAGCAGCAGGCACCCCCTTGCTCTTTTAATTTACCATGGCTCGTGGAAGCCAAACTGGCAGTTCAAGAGCCATATACACATCGGTGCCACATGCCTTGTGTTTGATTCTCTATGTAAATAAAATTTTAAATCAGTTGCCAACAACTTCAGCTCAAGAAATTTCACATAAAAATGCAAATTTCCAGCTTCTCTGACAGCTGGGTCAAAAGCCTCATATAGTAATGATAGCTAGCACTTTTGCAGATTTGCTATGTGTACTATAGCACTTGGTGCTGTGTTTATTTTCTCTAGGTGGTACTACAGAGGTATTATCATCACCTACATTTAACAGACAAGGAAGCCAAGACACAGAGAAGTAACTCCTCAGTCACACAGCTTATGTGTTAAGTGAGGGAGCTGGGACTTGAACCAGGCAGTAAAGCTCCAAATTCCATTAATGCTCCCTTATCACTCTCCACATGGCAATAATGGTCTTGAGGCAGGAGGCGGGACTTAACTCCGGAGTTGGGGCTCAAACTCAGGACTAGATTAAAGACTAATGGAAACAGGGAGGAGGCAAAAGCACTTCTCTATAAGACACGCCCACCAGTGCTATGGTAACACCCAGAACTTACTACCCCTTTTCAAGGCAATCACCTGAAAGTTAACACGCTTTTCCTAAAAATTTCTGCATAATCTGCCCCTTAATTTGCACGTAATGGAAACTGAGTGTAAATATGATTACAAAACTGTAGGGTATAAAAACTTCATTCTTTTGCATGTGGATATACAGTGGTCCCAACACCATTCGCTGAAAAGACTATTTTCATTCTTTCTCCATTGAATTGTCTTGACACCCTTGTAGAAATCAATTGAACATAATTTTAAGGGCTCATTTATGGACTCTCAGTTCAATTTCTTTGATCTATATGTCCATTCTCATGCCAATACCACACCGTCTGAGTTTCTGTATATTTGTAGTACTTTTTGTGTGTCTGTTTTTGAGACAGGATCTCACTCTGTCACCCAGAGCTGCTATGCTGGGCATACTGCCTATGTGGTAGCCCTGGCCCACAAGGAGCATCACCTTCGCTGTTGCTGCACACTGCTCCTTTAAGAAAAGTTGCTAACACCACTGGCGCATCCTTGAATTCTTTCCTGGGTGATGCCAGGAACCCTCCTGGGCTAAGCCTGTATGCCCTAAATCAGTCTAGAGTTGAGCAATAGCAGCGCCCGCTAGAGGGAATGTACTCTCTGGTGGTCCATGATCTTCACCCTGTAATTCTCACTCATGGGGTTCTATCTGTGGGGCTCCTATAGACATGTGAGTTTAGGGCCCCGATACACCACTTTCCCCGCTGCTAGCACAGACCTCTCTTTTGAGCTACAGAACAATACGAAGAACTGGACAGCACCCCCCAGGTGTCCCACAGGTGCCTCAAATCCAACCAAACCTACCAACTGCCCAGCCTAATTCCTCATCCCAGCCAATGGTGCAGCCATGAGCCCAGGTGTACAAGCCAGAAGCCTGGGGGTGTTCTTGACTCTTCTCTCACCTTCATCACTCACAACAGAGCCCTCACCAGGTCCTGCTGAGCATCCTCCTTAGGCTCTGGAATCTGTCCTCTTCTCTCATCTCTCTTCCCCCATCAGATCACCATACAAACAACCTCACCATGAGGTCAGCATGTGAACTTTTATTACTGTTTTCATTACTCTGTCCCTGCAAGCTTCAGTTTTCCTCTCTGTAAAGTGGGGACAAGAGGCCCACAGGCAAGGCACTGAGCACGATAATCAAGAACGTCCCCTCCCTTCCTGGGAATGTAGGATCCATCCTGTTCCAGTTCTGTTTCCACTCTGATGATTCCAAAATCCAATTCTGATGGTTCCCCTTCCCTACTTGAAACCTGCGGCATGTGGTCTTCACACCACTCTCCCCAAAAGGTACCCTGATACTGTTGACCCTGGTCAGATCACTTGGTGATCGCTTGGTGTTGCTGTGGACACCAAGGTTCTTTAACACTCCATGTTTTATTATTAAAATGTGTGTGAATTCTGCTACTGCACAATATATTTTTACTATGACAGTGTTTCATTTCCCTGCCGAAGAATTTAATGCCACCTTCTCATGGAGACCTTCTCTGATCACCTGATTTTTTTAAACAGCTTTATTGAGATACAATTCCATAACATACAATTCACCCATTTTAAGAGTGCAATTCAACGTTTCTTAGTATGTTCACAGAATTGTGCACCCATCACCACAATCTAATTTTCAAACGTTTTGGTCACTCCCCCTAAAAAAATTCTGTAACCATCAGGAGTCATTTCCCATTCCTCCCCACCCCAACCCCAGCCCTAGGCAACCACTAATTTAATTCATAATTTGCCTATTCTGGACATTTCATATAAAGGGAATCATACAACATGTGGTCTTTTGTGAAATTTTTTCCACTTAACATAATGTTTTCAAGGTTCGTTCATGTTGTAGCATGTATCAGTACTGAATTCCTTTTTATTTCTGACTAGTATTCCATCAGATGGATATACAGTTTATTTATCATTGATGGGTACTTGGGCTGTTTCTACCTTTTATCTATTTTAAATACTGTTTCTATAAATATTCATGTAAAGTTTTTGTGTGGGTGTTTGTTTTCATTTCTCTTGGACATGTAGCTGGGAGTGCAATTGCCGGGTCACAGTAACACCACGTTTAACATTTTGAGAAGCTGTCAAAGTGTTTCCCAAAGTGGCTGCGCAATTGTAAATTCCCACCAGCAATGTATGAGTGTTTCAATTTCTCCACATCTTCACCAACACTAATTGTCTGTCTTTTTGATGACAGTAGATCTAGTGGATGTGAAGTGGCATCTCATTGTGGTTTTGACATGCATGTTCCTAATGACTTAATGATGTTAAGCATCTTTTTCTGTGCTTATTGGCCATTTATATATGGTCCTTGGGGAGATGTTCATTCACATCCTTTGCCATTTTAAAATTGGATTATTTATTTATTCATTTTGTAGAGATGGAGTCTTACTATGTTGCCCAGCTGGTCTTGAACTCCTAACCTCAAGTGCTCCTCCGGCCTTGGCCTCTCAAGGTGCTAGGATGGGCCAAGCATGGTGACTCATGCCTGTAATCCTAGCACCTTGAGAGGCCAAGGCAGGAGAAGCACTTGGCCTTTCCAGTGCTCTTAAATTATTTTTTTAATGGTTGAGTTGTAAGAGTGACATATATATATATAAATTTTTTTTTCTAGGCAAGAGTACTTTATCCATTCAATACATGATTTGCAAATATTCTCTCCTGTTCCATGGGCTATCTTTCTGCTTTCCTGATGTTACTGTTTGCAGGACAAGTTTTTAACTTTGATAAAGTCCAATTTTCTCCCTTGTTACTTGTGCTTTTGGTGTTGTATCTGAAAAGTCTTGGTCTAATCCAAGATTATGAAGATTTACTCCTATGTTTTCTTCCAAAAATTTTATAGTCTTAGCTCTAACATATAAGTCTATAAAGCATTTTGAGGAATTTTTGTGTATCGCGTGAGATAGGAGGCCAACTTCATTCTTTTTCTTTTCCTTTTTAAAATTTTTCATGTGACCAGTGAGGTATAACAACTTCATTCTTTTGCATGTGGACATACAGTGGTCCCAACACCATTTGCTGAAAAGACTATTCTTATTCTTTCTCCATTGAATTGTCTTGACGCTCTCATGGAATCAATTGAACATAATTTTAAGGGCTTATTTTTGGACTCTCAGTTCAATTTCTTTGATCTATATGTCCATTCTCATGCCAGTATCACACTGTCTGGGTTACTATATATTTGTTGTAATTTTGTTTGTCTGTTTATTTTTGAGACAGAATCTCACTCTGTCACCCAGGCTGGAGTACACTGGTACAATCATGGCTCATTGCAACCTCAACCTCCCAGGCTCAAGCAATCCTCCCACCTCAGCCTCCTGAGTAGCTGGTAGCCATGCCACCACACTCTGCTAATTTTTAAATTTTTTTTGTAGAGATGAGGTCTTCCATGTTGCCCAGCTGGCCTGAAAGGAGATTTCCTGATGTGGAGGGAGTCTCCTGACTTAGCCTCCTAAAGTGCTGGGATCACAGACATAAGCCACCATGCCTGGCTGCAGTAAGTTTTGAATTTGGGAAGTATGAGCCCTCCAACTTCTTTTTCAAGACTGTTTGGGCTATTTGGGGTCCCCTTGCATTTCCAAATGAATTTAATGATCAGGTTGCTAATTTTGGGAAAAAAATTCAGCTGTAACTTTGATAAGATTTTGTTGAGTCTGTAGATCAATTTTGAGAGTCTTGCAATTTTAACAATATAAACCCTTTCAATCCATGAAAATGGGATGCCTTTTCATTTATTTATATCATTAATTTCTTTCAACAATGTTTTGTAGTTTTAGCATATAAGTCTTGCTCTTCTTTTGTTGAATTTATTCCTAAGTATTTTATTCTTTTTGATACTATTGTAAATGGATTTATTTTCTTAATTTCATTTTTGGATTATTCATTGCTAGTATCTAGAAACATGATTAATTTTTGTATATTGATCTTGTGTTCTGCAAACTTGCTGAACTTGATTATCATTTCTAATAGCTTTTTAATGGATTCCTTAGGATTTTATATATACAAGATTATGTTGTGTGCAAATAGAAATAGTTTCATATCTTTCTAATTTGGAAATTTCTCTTTCCATTTCTTCTTTCTCTCCCTCTCTCCCTCCCTCCCTTCTTTTCTCTTCTTCCTATTTTAAAAATTGTGATAAAATACACATAACATAAAATTTACCATCTTAACCATTTTTAATTGTACACTTCAGTGTCACTAAGTACACTCTTATTGTTGTGTAACCATCACTGCCATCTATCCAGAGCTCTTTTCATCTTGATTGAAACTCCGTACCTATTAAACAATAATGCCCATTCTCCCCAGATCTTAGCCTCTGACAACCACCATCCTACTTTCTGTCTCTATGAGTCTGGCTAATCTAAGTACTTCATAGATGTAAGCAGCATCATAGAATATTTGTTCTTTTATGTCTGGTTTATTTCACTTCGCATAATGTCCTCAAGTTTCATCTGTGTTCCAGCATTTGTTGATGTTTTCTTTCTTTTCAAGGCTAAATAATATTCCTTTGTATGTATATACCACATTTTGTTTGTTCATTCATTCAGTGATGGACACTTGGGTTGCTTTCACCTTTTGGCCATTTTGATGAGATCGGGCGCATTCAGGGTGGTATGGCTGTAGATATTTTGGCTACTTTGAATACTGCTGCTCTGAACATGGGTGTACAAATATCTCTTCAAGGTCCTGCTTTCAATTCTTTTGGGTATATACCCAGAAATTGAATTGCTGTATTGCATGATAATTCTATTTTTGATATTTTGAGAAATAGCCATATTATTTTCCACAGTGGCAGCACCATTTTACATTCTCAACTCCCACTAATTCCACTCTCTCCACATTCCTTCTAACACTTTTTTATTTGATAGTAGCCATCTTAGTAGGTATGAGGTGGTATCTCATTGCAGATTTAATTTGCATTTCCCTAAAGATTAGTGATTTTGAACATCTTTTTATGTGTTTATTGGACATTTGTATATCTTCTCTGGAGAATGGCTACTCAAGCCCTTTGCCTATTTTTTAATTAAGTTATTTGGTTTTTGTTGCTGAGTTATAGGAGTTTTTAATATATTCTGGATAGTAGTCCCCTATCAGAAATATCATTTGCAAATATTTCCTCTCATTCTCTAAATTGCCTTTTCATTCTCTTGAATGTATCCTTTGATGAACTGACATTTTAAATTTTGATGTAGTCCAATTTATATATTTTTTGTGTTGCCTATGCTTTTGGCAACATATTCAAGACATCAGTGCCAAATCCAACATCATGAAATTTTTCTCCTATGTTTTTTCTAAGAGTTTTATAATTTTAGCTCTCACGTTTAGACCTTTGATCCATTTTCAGTCAATTTTTCTACATAATGCAAGAGTCTAACTTCAGTCTTTTGCACATAGATATACAGTTTTCCCAACACAATTTTTAAAAAGATATCTATTTCTTTTTCTTGCTTAATTTCCTTGGTTAGCACTTCCATCAAAATGATGAATCAATGTGGCAAAAAAGGACATCTTGGTCTTGCCCTGCTTTTGGGGTGCAAGTGTTCAACCTTTCACTATTAAATATCATTTTAGCTGTGGCTTTTTTATGGGTGGCTACTTCTATTCTTAATTTGCTGAATGTTTTTTCTTTTTAATCATAAAGGGGTATGAGAATTTGTCAAATGCTTTTTCTGCATCTATTGAGATGATCATGTGGTTTTGTCCTTTTTTCTATTGATACAGTGTATTTATATTAGCTGATTTTCAATGTTAAACCCATCTTGCATTCCTGGGATAAATCCCACTTACTCATAGCATATAATCTTTTTTATATGTTGTTGAATTCAGTTTATCAGTCAACTCAATTCATTTCATATTCATGAATTTTTGCTTTCATTATTGATTTTTGCTTTCACATTCATAAGGGAGATAGATATATAGTCTTCTTTTCTTCTGATGTTGTCATCTGGTTTTGGTATCAGGATAATACTGACTTCATAGAATGAGTTGAGAGGTATTCCCTCATTTTCTAATTTTTGGAATAATTCATGAATAATTGATATTAGTTCTTTTAATATTTGGTAGAATTCACCAGTGACATAATCTGGGCCTGATTATTTCTTTGTGGGAAGTTTTCATATTAGTAGTTCAATATGAACTGTTACTAGTTCTTTACTTGTTGTGAATCTATTCAGATTTTCTACTTCTTTTTGAGATAGTTTTGGTAAGTTGTGTCTTTCTAGAAATTTACCCATTTAATCTAAAGTTATCTAATATGTTGTCATACAGTTGCTCATAGTATCCCCTAATAAACTGTCATTAATTATAGCAATTCTGACTCCAAATGTGTGTGGGGTTTTCATACTAACCAATTCTCCAACTCTCTGGACACCAACTGGGTCTCCTTCCATTCCATTCCATTCCATTCCATTCCATTCCATTCCATTCCATTC
>NC_045453.1:1717589-1793505 GCF_002776525.5 Piliocolobus tephrosceles
TCCATTCCATTCCATTCCATTCCATTCCATTCCATTCCATTCCATTCACTAACTACCTGGAGTTAGCATCAGACTCCACAGGTTTAAAGGCTCAGTCCCACAAGACTGAGACTTCAGACTCCAGTCACAAGTATTGGTTACCCAGGGTTACTCACACTTCTGTCTAACTTTGCTACAGATTTGGGGTTATCACAACTGCCCACAGCCTTAGGTTTGATAATTTGTTAGAGTGGTTCACAGAACTCAGAAAAACAGTTCAGAGTTTCATTACATAGGCATGACTGATTAAATCATAGGCCTTTGGTGATTAACTCAATCTTCAGCCTCTCTCCCCTCCCTGGAGGTCAGAGGTGGGGTTTAAAGTCCCAAATCCCTAATCATGTCTTGATTTTTCAGGCAACCAGCCCCATGCTGAAAGTGATCTAGGTGCACATAGTCATTTCACTAACATACTATAGCTGATGCTCTTCTCATTCTGAAGACTCCAAGGTTTTAGGAGCTGTGTGCCAGGAACTGGGGATGATAACCAAATACTTTTCTTTAAAAACCACACTGTTTATAATTCTTTTCATTTTTGTAGGGTTGGTAGTGATGTCCTCTCTAATTTTAGTAATTTGATTCTTAGTCTAGCTAAAGGTTTATCAATTTTGTCAATCTTTTCAAAGAATCAACTGGTTTTGTTGATTTTCTTTAATGATTTTTCTGCTCTTTATTTCATTTACATTTATTTCCACTTTAATCTTTCTTGCTTTCTCTTTCCGCTTTTTTAGGGGTTTACTTTGCTCTTCCTTTTCTAGGTTTTTTTGTTTGTTTTTTGTTTTTTTTTTAGACAGAGTCATTTTTTATTGTGGCCCAGGCTGGAGTGCAGGGGCCTGATCTAGGGTTCAAGTGATTCGCTTGTCTCAGCCTCCCGAGTAGCTGGGACTACAGGTGTATGCCCCCATACCCAAATAATTTTTGCATTTTTAGTAGAGACAGGGTTTCCTAATGTTGGCCAGGCTAGTCTTGAACTCCTGACCTCAGGTAATCTGCCCACCTCAGTCTCCCAAAGTGCTGGGATTATAGGTGTGAGCCACTGCACCCAGCCATTTTTCTAGGTTCTTAAGGTAGAAGATTAGGCTATTTGGTTTGAAATCTTTCTTCTTTAATATACGTTTTTATGGCTATAAATTTCCCTCTGTGTACTGCTTTAGCTGCATCTTATAAATTTTGGCACATTGTGTTTTCATTTTCTTTCACTGCAAAGTATTTTCTAATTTGACTTGTGATTTTTCCTTTGGCTCATTGGATATTTATTTATTTATTTATTTATTTATTTATTTATTTATTTTTTGAGATGAAGTCTTGCTCTGTTGCCCAGGCTGGGGTGCAGTGGCCGGATCTCAGCTCACTGCAAGCTCCACCTCCTGGGTTCACGCCATTCTCCTGCCTCAGTCTCCCAAGTAGTTGGGACTACAGGCGCCCGCCACCTCGCCCGACTAGTTTTTTGTATTTTTAGTAGAGATGGGGTTTCACTGTGTTAGCCAGGATGGTCTTGCTCTCCTGACCTCATGATCCGCCCGTCTCGGCCTCCCAAAGTGCTGGGATTACAGGCTTGAGCCACCGCGCCCGGCCTCATTGGATATTTAGATGTATGTGTTGTTTAATTTTCACATATTATAAATGTATCAAATTATCTTCTGATACTGATTTCTAATTGAATTCTATTGCAATAAGATTACACACTTTGTATGATTTCAATCTTCTTAAGTTTAAGGAGGCTTATTTTATGGCTGAGCATATGGTCAGTTCTAGATAATGCTACCCTTGTACTTTCCAAGAATGTGTATATGTTGCTACTATAATGTGGAATCTTCTATAGGTGTCTGTTAGTGTCCACCTGATTTTAAATGACAAATGCTCGCTTCCTCTCAACCAGTCCCTAAACTCTTTCCCTTCTTTATTTTCCCCCAGAATACCTATCACTATCTGAAATACTAGTCGTTTTACTTATTTGTTTACTTTTACCTGCCCCACTAGAATGTCAGCTCCTTTAAGATAAAGATCATATGCATTTTGCTCACTGGTTGGCTGGTGCCTGGTAAATGCTCAATAAACACATGCTAATAGAAAACAATGTGAAAAAGTGGCTTACATGTCCTGTAGCTTCACATAAGCCAGTCCTACAATCAACAAAGCAAGGCCCTTCTTGATACAGCTCAAACTCCTTATGACATTAAAAGCCCTTCATATGTTCTTGGCCCCAATTCATTCATTCCATGGATCTGTACTCAGCACTTACTATGCAGTTGATGCTGCTGTAGGGGTTGGGGATACAGCAGTGAACAAAACAGTCAGGCTCCCTGCCATCCTAGAACTCTCAGTCTAGGAGAGTTCTATGTAGACAATAAAGATTCAAGCAAACATCAAGTTGTGATATGTGCTTAGAAGGAAGTCAATAGGGTGCTGAGACCCCTGGCCAGGCAAAAGTTTGGGGTGAAGTCAGCAGGTCCTTCCCAGGCAAAGAAAGCGTCTTGTGCCAAGTCCTTTAGGTATAAGAGAGCTGCTAATGACCTTTCCCTCTTGCTGTTACCTGAACAAGCATTGTCCTCCCTGCTGCTGTAACCTGATCATTCTGTACCTCGGCAGCCTGACCTTATCACACTGCATTGGGGTTATCTGCTTTCCTGTGCTTCCTGTCCACCCTCCCACCTGGTATTTGGGGGTGCCCACTAAATGCAAGAAGGGAGGGAGAGAGAAAGGCACAGTAGAAAGGCAGAGAGCAGAATGGCTGGGAGACAGACAGAGAGTGTGGAAGGAGAGTGTCCTGGGCTGGTCACGGGGTCTCTGCATCAACCTCTCAGCAGCTGTAGCCCCACAGCCACTGCACTCACTATTTCCTGTCTGCTTGGCCAGCCAGGTCCTGGGCAGCAGGTGCTTGGTCTTCCCACACAGGCTGCAGTGGGTTGAACAATGTCCTCCTCAACAATATGCCCAAGTCCTAACTCCTGGTATGTGTGAATATAATCTGTGAATAGGATTTTTGAAGATATAATTCAAGATCTTGGGATAAGATCATCCTGGATTTAGGGTAGGTTCTAAATCCAATGACTTTTGTCCTTGTAAGAGAAAGGAGATAGGAATTTGAAACACATAGGAGGAAAGAAGGCCATGAGAAGGTGGAGGCAGAGATTGGAGTGATATGACTACAGGCCAAGGAATGCCTGAGCCACCAGAAGTTAGAAGAGTCAAGGAAAGAATCTCTCCTAGAGCGTCTGGATGGAGCATGGCCCAGCCAGCACCTTGATTTTGGACTTCTGGCCTCCAGACTGTGAGATAATAAATTTCTGATGTTTTAAGCCACCCAAGTTTGTGGTAATTTATTATGGCAGGCCCAGGAAACTAATACACAGGACCAGAAGCTGATGGCTGGACAGGTGCACCAGCCTTGCTTCCCTGTTGGCTGCTGGTACCAGCCTTACCAACTAAAATCTTGGCTTTGTATTTTCTTTGCTTGGAAGGTTCATTCTCTGCTTAGTCTCCAGGCTGTCTTAGGAGTATGGGCAAAGCATATTGTACCCAGGGGCTCTGAATCTTTGTGCTCTAGCATGTGTCCCGGTTCCACAGACAGAGCAAGGGCTCATGACTCAGAGAGGCACAAGCCCCTGTCATTTCACCTGTAGAATACTGCTCATGCAAGTCAAGGATGTCTTGGCTTCCATGAGCAGTATTGCCCAGCATGAGTCTGGAATTCGGCTGGACCCTGTCTTCCTGGAATGCCTTCTCAACCTTTTATCTCCTGGTTGAATCTTACTCCCTTCAGCATTCCCTCCCATAGGCTGCTTTTCCTGATACCTTCTACTCTGGCTGAGTTAGAGACTCCTCCTCTCTGATCCTTTAGTTTCTGGACACCCCAGTACAGTGGCAGTCACTCTGAATTGTTCTGTGTTGTCAGCTCACCATGTGGTGTGTTCTCTGGGGACTTCTCTTTGTCCCTTTGCCTCTGAAACATGCCTGGCACTCAGGAGGCTCTCTACTTTGAGAGCACATGAAAAAAGCCTAGCATGGTGTATGGCACACCGAGGCCACTCAGTGAAGACGGGCAGTCTAGCATAGCGGGAAGGGCAGAGGCCCTGAGACTAGACTGCCTCGTTAGAACTCCAGCTCTTCTGGGCTCTGAAAACTTGGAGAAGTTACTTAACCTCCCTGTGCCTCAGTTTGATTATCCATAAAATGACTTTATTTTATTTTTTGAGATGGAGTCTTGCTCTGTAGGCTGGGGTGTAGTGACGTAATCTTGGCTCACTGCAACCTCCGCCTCCTGAGATCAAGCAATTCTCTTGCTTCAGCCTCCTGAGCAGCTGGGACTACAGGCAACCACCACCACGCCCTGCTAATTTTTGTATTTTTAATAGAGATGGGATTTTGCCATGTTAGCTAGGCTAGTCTTGAACTCCTGACCTCAGGTGATCTGCCCACTGTGACTTCCCAAAGTGCTGGGATTACAGGTGTGGGCCACCATAAAATGATTTTAAAATAAATATTAAGGCCGGGCGTGGTGGCTCAAGCCCGTAATCCCAGCACTTTGGGAGGCCGAGATGGGCGGATCACGAGGTCAGGAGATCAAGACCATCCTGGCTAACATGGTGAAACCCCGTCTCTACTAAAAAAAAAAAAAAAACAACAAAAAAAACCAAAAAACTAGCTGGGCAAGGTGGCGGGCGCCTGTAGTTCCAGGTACTCGGGAGGCTGAGGCAGGAGAATGGCATAAACCTGGGAGGTGGAGCTTGCAGTGAGCTGAGATCTGGCCACTGTACTCCAGCCTGGGCGGCAGAGTGAGACTCCGTTTCAAAAAAACAATTAAAAAAATAAAATAAAATAAATATTAAATGAACTAATGCATGGACATTGCTTACCATTGTGCTTAGCAAGTTCTAGATACTATTATTATTATTTTTGTTAACCTAGAGGTGAAATCACGTTACCCACAGTAGGCAGTCAATAAACAGTAAACAATAGTATAATTAAACAGTGGCAGTGCAGTGCAGAGTGAGGAGCATGGGCTCTGGATTCTGCAGGGGAGTTCTCCCTTACTAGCTATCTTCTCTGGCTGGGTCAACTTGCCTCTCTGTGCCTCTGTCTTCTCCTCTGTAAAATAAACGCCGTATCCATGTCTCACTTAAAAGCTCATGGTAAGGGCTTTGTAAACATTTGTTACATAAAATAATTACATAACTTGTGAAAATGGCCAGCCCACAGCAGGCGCTCAGTGACAGTGATTGCCATCACTGTCATCATGTAACAGGATGTTAATTTCTCCTGTGGCTTTTTTTTTTTTTTTTTTTTGAGATGGAGTTTTGCTCTTGTTGCCCAGGCTGGAGTGCAGTGGCACGATCTTGGCTCACTGCAACCTCCGCCCCCCAGGTTCAAGCAATTCTCCTGCCTCAGCCTCCCAAGTAGCTGGGACTACAGGCATGCGCCACCATGCCCGGCTAATTTTGTATTTTTAGTAGAGATAGAGTTTTGCCATGTTGGCCAGGCTGGTCTAGAACTCTGGACCTCAGGTGATCTGCCTGCCTCGGCCTCCCAAAGTGCTGGGATTACAGGTGTGAGCCACTGCACCCAGCTGGTCATGGTTAAATCTTAGGACAAAAGACCCACAGATCTCATGTTTTTTTGTTTTGTTTTGTTTGTTTGTTTTGTTTTGTTTTGTTTTTTTTGAGACAGGGTCTCACTGTGTTGCTCAGGCTGGAGTGCAGTGGCACAATCTTATCTCACTGCAACCTCCACTTCCCAGAATCAAGCGATCCTCCCACTGGAGCCTCCTGAGTAGCTGGGACTATAGGCACATACCACCATGCCTGGCCAATTCTTTTGTATTTTTTGTAGAGATGGGGTTTTGCCATGTTGCCCAGGCTAGACCCCACGTTCTAAGTTCCAGAAGCTCCGAGCAGAAGGGACCCAGCCATCAATCTGTAGGTCTTATCAGAGAGGTGCCAGCTCAGAAGAGGCCTTATCACATACTACCCTCATCCATAGCCCACCCCAAGACAGTAAGAAGATGGCTAAAGTGGAAGATGTCTTTGACAGTCCAGAAAGTGCCATGTTCCTGGAGATAGGAGCTAAAGTGTGAGTTGGGGGTGTGTGTAGGTGTTTAAAAGAATGTGTTAAGGGGCCGGGTGCGGTGGCTCATGCCTATAATCCCAGCACTTTGGGAGGCCGAGACGGGCAGATCACAAGGTCGGGAGATAGAGACCATCCTGGCTAACACGGTGAAACCCCCGTCTCTACTAAAAAAAAATACAAAAAACTAGCCAGGCGAGGTGGCGGCGCCTGTAGTCCCAGCTACTCCGGAGGCTGAGGCAGGAGAATGGCATAAACCCGGGAGGCGGAGCCTGCAGTGAGCTGAGATCCGGCCACTGCACTCCAGCCTGGGCGACAGAGCGAGACTCTGTCTCAAAAAAAAAAAAAAAAAAAAAAAAGAATGTGTTAAGGTTTGGGGGTATCTTCAGCAAGAAATGACTGGCTGATCAAGATTGGGGGTGCCTACAGAAAGGGAAGTTGGTATTCCCCTCCCTGTGGGAGATCTGTTCATCCCATCTTACTTACTAAGCCGTGTACTACCTGAGCAGGGAGAAGAGAACTGAAGAGAGACAGCAGGTGGGAGACAGCCAGTCAAGACTGCTCCTCCTACCCACAAGTGTCAGGTTTGAGTTCCCAGCCTTGGAGTGGGAGACAGTGGAAGTTAGGGTGGGGCACCACAGCCTTGTAAAACCTCAGCAGAACTTGGGGACAAAAGTCACCACGCATCAGAAAGAAGCTGTGTTGAAAAGGCCCAAATAGCACAAGAAATCAGCAGTGTCTACAGGAACAGCACAGAAATTAGCCTTGATGGCAGCAGGTTGTGATGGAGCCACCATCTGTCCTCAGCAAGCATAGATAGGAAACTAGGGCAGCAGTACCCGCCCACTTAGCCGGCACTGAATCCTCACCCAGTTAAGACAAAGGCATCTGCTCTCTTCTCTCCTCTTTTCCTCCCCCTTAGCCTAACAGTGCTCTCAGCATTGGTAGCACACTAGAGACCACCTGGGAGCTTTAAAAAGTCCCGATGCCAGAACCACATCCTGTAGAGACTATGATTCAATTAGTCAGGGGTGCAATCTGGACTGCTGAGGTAGATTAAAAATGGCCATAATGCCTTGCAACTTCCCACTCCTTGAATCTGGATTGGGCTCATGAATTGCTTTGACTAATAGAATGTGGCAGAAGTGACATGGTGCACATTCTGAGCCAGGCCTTTAGAAACTTCACAGCTTCATCTCTCACCTTCTGGGAATGTTGCTGCTATTGGGACAATAGCAAGGGCTGGCCTGTTGGGACAAGAGAGGCCAAGTGGGAACACAGACCCAGCCATCTCAGCAGTCCCATGTGACAGACATATGTGAGATCCCAGCCAACACCACCTGGAGATGAACCATCTCAGCTGAGCACAGCCCAAATTGCTGACCCACAGAATTGACCAAATAAGTAATTATTGTTTAAGATACATAACTGAAACAGCTCCCTGGATAATTCAAATATGCAACCAGGGGTCGGGTGCAGTGGCTCACATCTCTAATCCCAGCACTTTGGTAGGCCGAGGTGGGCAGATCACCTGAGGTCAGGAGTTCAAGGGCAGCCTGGCCAACACGGTGAAACCCCATCTCTACTAAAAATACAAAAATTAGCCAGGCATGGTGGTGGGCTCCTGTAATCCCAGCTACTCGGGAGGATGAGGCAGGAAGATCGTTTGAACCCAGGAGGCGGAGGTTGCAGTGAGTTGAGATCACATCATTGCACTCCAGTCTGGGCAACAAGAGTGAGACTCCATCTCAAAGGAAAAAAAACGTGCAACCAGAGCTGTCAAATATGATGCTAGAGAGTAGAAAAGGGAGGTGAGGAGGTGTTCAGAGCAGACTGTGTCTCCTCTTTAGCAACCTTCCAGGGTCATTGCTCTAGCTTGTGCTCAGGGGACAGGAGGAGACAGGGTCTAATTCAAGTTTGAGCTTGAAGTCGTAATTACTTGGTGACATGGCTTTAACAAGCAGAAATGGTTGAAAATATGTTAATCAGATCATAACATTGCTAAGGAAACTGTTACACAGTGGGAAAGGGAGATTTTTAAAGTGTATAGCTGGAAGCAGCTGTAAGAAAAAATACAACTGTTTTGTTTTTGTAGCCTAACAAGTAAGGGCTCTTCAATAAACCAGTGGCCATAAATTGGTATCATGGCACAGGCCCTGGCAGATGCTAAACAGGAGATGGTATTATTATTAGTCTGAATTGGGCCTGTGCCATGCATTTGTCCTAGGTGTTCAATAAATAATACCTGCTACTATCATCATTATTACTAGTAGTGATTATTATTGTATGTGAACATACCTAATGCAGTGCCTGGTATATGGCAAGTGTTCAAGGAAATGTAGCTATTATTATTACATATAGGAAATCTTCTAAGGCAGAAGAGGTGCTTAGCAAACAGAGCAAGTTATTAATGTAGCTTAAATAAAGGCACTTGGCTCAGAGCACAGAGACAATGTGCATGGAAGCTGCTGTCAGTGTCATATACATGGGGCGGAGCCTGACCCCAGGCTACCCGCAGTGGGATCTCTGCAGCACATGGGCCATCCTGGGGAAGGTAATAAAGGTAATAAAGGCTTCCATGTGGCCCTTACCTTCCGGATACTTGTAGAGGTCGGTGATGTCCACGCGGGAGTTGCTGCCCACCGCCTTGGTGCTGATGCATCTCCCAATCTTCTTCGTGTTCGAGTATACACGCTCTCGGCTCTCATCCTCATGCCACAGCCAGGTGACGTAGTCGGCATTGACCTCCGCAAACACGAAGGGGCCATCGTGGGCCAGGTGCACATCGCCCTCACGGATGGCGGTGACTGAGGCTGGGCCGCACTGGAACACACCTGGGCAGGAGGGGTGGGCATGAGCAGCATGGGTAAGGGAAAAGCAGAGGTCTGGAACCTATCCCACCCAGTTGAGCATACCTTCACTCTCCTCCTGCGGGGTGGCATCCAGAACCTGCCAGCCATTGTAAGAGGGGCCTAGGTCCTGCCGGGCAAACCAGCTCTCATTCCAGACATGGAAATTCCTGTCACAGAGAGAGGATGGGTGAAGCTGCCTAGAGTGAGGGCATAGGAAGGGAAGATCCTACTGAGAGGCAGGCCCTGGGCTCCCTACTCTGCACAAGAACTGTGGCTGCATCTTGTGAATCATTCATTCAACCACACTCATGAGCACACGGCATTCATATATGTTTATATATATGTGTATGTGTGTATATAGATGTGTATGTATATTTATCAAGAACCTGTTGTTCAAGGTACTGTAACTAAGACAGAAGATCCTTACTCTCATGCTGCTCACATTCTAACAAAGGACACAGGCAAAGCTAAGTCAGCAGATAAAGAAATGCAAGTGACAATAAATATTATGAAGACAAAGAGGAGCTTGAGCTAGAGAACAACCCCTATAGACCTACTCTAGGTAAATGACATTGAAGATGAGACTTAAGTAAGGAAGAATAAGCTATAGGAAGAGTGAAGGGAATAATATTCCAGGCAGAAGGAACAGCATGTGCAAAGGTCCTGAGTGAGATGAGAAAAAGCCTAGTGTGCTCAAGGAGCAGAAAGTATTTAAGTATCTCTGGGATATGGCCAGCAGAGAGGGTAGGTAGGGTTCTGATTATGCAGAGCTCTATAGAGCCTGGTAATTCCAGCCTTATTTTTAATTCCCTGTGTTAAAGATGAGAATATGAGTAGGACACGTGATATCACTTGCTCAAGGTCTTGCAGAAAGAAAGGAGCAGAGAGAAACCTGATTCCTGGTTTGCCTGTCTTGGCATCTTTACAGCCGGCCTCAGAACTCCTCTTTGGCAGGCAACTGTCTTTTTTTGGGGAAAGTATCTTGATTAGCATTTGGGGATTAAAAGTGGGACCCTGATAACCTGGGTGGTGACAGAGTCCTCAACATCAAAATGAACTGTCTGTGCTTTCTGCATGAAGAAAAGAGAAGGATGTGAGTATTTTGGGCTTCCAGGGAATGAAGAGAACCAAAAAAGAGGAGAGACCAAGGGGAGCAGAGATGGTCTGAGCTGGAGGCCAGCTCGGGAAGGGTTCCTGGCAGGCTCCCCTGGGGTACAAGGATACAAGGCTCTCTGTGTCTCTGTGTTGTGTTCTCTTCACTGTCTCTCTTAATCTGTATTTTTAAATTTTTATTTGTTTATTTATTTTGAGATAGAGTCTCGCTCTGTCCCCTAGGCTGGAGTGCAATGGTGCAGTCTCAGCTTACTGCAACCTCTGCTTCCCAGGTTCAAGCAATTCTCACGCCTCAGCCTCCCTAGTAGCTGGGATTATAGACGTGTGACACCACACCCGGCTATTTTTTATTTTTTATTTTTAGTACAGATGGGGTTTCACCGTGTTGGCCAGGCTGGTCTCAAACTCCTGACCTCAAGTGATCTGCCAGCCTTGGCTTCCCAAAGTGTTGGGATTACAGGCATGAGCCACTGCGCCTGGCCGTCTCTCCTAATCTTTAGAAAGTTGGCTTTGAGTGGCAGACTTGCACACATGTGAACAGACATTTGAACAAGTTTATTCACTGAAGCGTTGTTTGTAAAAACAAACTTATTTTTAACTGAGGCAACTGAAATGTCCATTCATATGGGATGGTTAGATGAACAACGGCTTTTTCATGTAACTAGAGGCAGACTGGGTTCATACCCTTATGCTTCCATTCACTAGCTGTGTGGCCTTGGATGGGTTACTTAACCTCTCTGTGCTTCAGTTTTATCATCTGCAAAATAGAATCAATGATCTTAACTTATTCACAGGTTGTTTGAAGAGATACATGAGTTAATGTATATACAGCACTTAGAACTAGACCTGGCACAGGCTAGGTGTTTGGTGAGTGTTACGTTATTACTTTAAATATTATGGAAAATAAGGAAAACTCTTTGTGTATTGATGTGGAATTGTTAAATGTTCCAGCAAGAACAGTATCACATAAAGCTGCCAATACTGTTTAAGTGGGGAAAAGGCAGGGAGGCACTGCAGGTACGTATGTTCTCATGTCTACAGAGCATCTCTCTGATAGGAGGTGTAGGAGACAGTGATAGTGTTGCCTCCAGGAGGAGGATGGGGAGGCTGGGGAACTGGGCAGGAGGGAGACATCACTGCAACCCATTTTGTACCTTTCGAATATTAAACCACATAAATGTATTTTCTATTTCAGAAAATTAAGTTAGAATGAATTTTTTCTTTTTGGTTTCTGAGATGGAGTCTCACTCTGTCGCCCAGTCTGGAGTACAGTGGTGTGATCTTGGCTCACAGAGGCAACCTCTGCCTCCCAGGTTCAAGCGATTCTCCTGCCTCAGCCTCCAGAGTAGCTGAGTCTACAGGCGCCTGCCACCACGCCTGGCTAATTTTTGTATTTTTGGTAGGGATGGGGTTTCACTATGTTGACCAGGGTGGAGTGGAATGCGGTGATCTCAGCTCACTGTGACCTCTGCCTCCTAGGTTCAAGCAATTCTCCTGCCTTAGCCTCCCGAGTAGCTGGGACTACAGTTGTGAGCCACCGCGCCCAGCCTAGAATGAATTTTTTAAAGCTTTATGTGAAGAATTTTGTTTTAACTGAGGAAGGAGTCTGCTTCCCACCTGAGACACACAGCACAGAGAACCATAGCTGATAGGGAAGCAGGAGCCTGATCCAGAGTTACCTGTGCGGATGGAGTTCCCACCCCACCTCAGGAAGCCACAGATTCCCAGAGAGTAGAACCAGGCGTTTGAGGCAATCAAATCTTGAGGCCCCTCCTGACCTCTGAGTCTACATCTCTTGACCTCAGACCTTATATCTTGGAAGAGGTACCACTCTATCCGCAGGGCGCCTCTCGCTCCCTCCGGAGCCGGCTCAGACTCAGGAGAGCTGGGCTCTGGGCCTGCCGCTCCCTGGTGGTGTTATGGAAGATGACGCCTTACTCCACCTGCAGAGCTTCCGGAGCCCTTGGGCCTGGACTGGGGGCAGGACCTACCACATGCTGTCTTCTGTCAGGTCCTCCAGGGTCCGCCCGAAGGAGTCCACGTACTTGTCCACACTCAGGTTCTGATCTGTGTCGTGGGCTGAGTTGAAGTTGGACACGACTCGTGTGGCTATCCCCAAGCACCTGAGGACTGCAGAGCAGAGACTGGGAGGCTCAGAGCAGGCAGGACCCCGGCCCCTGAGGGAGGGGCCTGGCTTCCACAGGTGCCCTGGCTCATTTGTGGCCAAAGCCCCCCACCCGCCATCTTTGTTTGTCTGTCTACTTCGGCAGGTTGCGGGGCTGAGACTCCCATCTCCACTCTCAGAAATGCCACCATCTCCTGAACATTCTCTCAAGGACTTCAGGAGATGCTGCTGCCACCTCATGTGAGCAGACAGGCTTTGAGACTGGCAGGAACTTGGAAGCCACCTAATAGAGCCCACTCATCTTCCTGAGGGGACTGGGGGCCAAGGAAGCCACAGGGCTCGCCCAAGGCACTCAATGAATGAGAGACAGAGGGAGGTAGGTAACTCTTCAAAATAAAAGATCAGAGGTGAAGGAAATAAATTCTCTGGCTTCTCTCTTCATTAGCCAGACTTGGTTCTCCCCCTCAATGAATCCATCAATGAAGATGGGTTGCAGCATATGCAAATATATGTAAATACATTTAGATAGAGGAGGCTGGGGGAGGGACCCTTCTCTCCCAGGGTACCTGTGCACATGACTCCCGCGAAGACCCAGCACTGGCCGTACTTGACGGGCTTGTACCTGCCCTTGAGCCACTTCTGCAGAATGGCCACGCTGCCGCGCCAGTGCAGCGGGCTGGTGCCACCGCCGTACTTGCCCTGCCACTGTCCTTGCACCACACCTCGGTCATTGTTGCTGTTCACCTGGGCAGAGGAGGGCACGGGTCCACCACCAGACAGGGCTTCCTACCTCAAGAACCGCATCGTGGTAAAATCCTCTCCAACTTTGGACCACCAGGTCAATTGGGGTCACTCTTGCTTTTTAACTGTCTGAAAATTAGGGGCATCTGTGACCTTAAAATACCTACTTTTTGGTAGCACTTACCATTTTCAATTATCTTCCATTTGGATACTGCGTTGTAAAAATCATTACAACTTTAGGGCATTTCCTGTGTTAAATGATCTGTTTTGGGAAACTGTTGGCATAGTAATTGTAGGGACAGCTAACATTTATTCAACGCTTATTGTGTGCCAGACACCACTATGCCAAGAATTTTGTGCACACTATATTAACCTGTTGAAGTTTACAATGTAGGCTTGATTATTATCCTTTTTTTTTTTTTTTTTTTTTTCAGATGTGAAAACTGAGCTTCAGAAGCATTCAGGGACCTGCCCAAATCACACAGCAAGTTAGTCCAAATGGTGATCCATGAGTCTAGGACTTGGACTCGGGAGCCTAGAGTTCAGGACTTTCACTGTCCTCAGGGCTGTGATGCTCTGCTGTTTGGGATTGTCGCTCATGTTAATTCTCTTTGCTCCAACTGCTCTCTGAGGTCTTGAGGAATTAAGAGTATCAAGTAGGAGAAATATAGCTTTGTGCAATTTTGGAATCTCAGATACCACCCACTGACCTTAATACCTGCATGTGGTAGAGGGAGCTGGTGGGCCCTGCAGACATCTTTCGGGAGGAAACACCATGGCCTGAGGCCTGTGATAGGTTAAAGTTGTCATGCCTCCCATGGAGAGGTGGGTCTACGTACGTCCCACTCAACGGGGGAGGCGGGGGGGTCCTCTTGAGTCTGGGCTGGCCTGTGACTACTTTGACCACTGACTATGGCAGTAGTGATGCTGTGCCAGTTTCCAGGCCTAGGCCTTATAAGACTGGGAGTTTCCACTTCCTCTTTCTTGGAAGGATTGTTTGGGGCAGGGAGGTGGGGGTGGGGGAGCCATTGCTATGCATGAGACTGCCATATTGTGAGGAAGCCCAAGATAGTCACATGGAAAGGCTGTGTGGAAAGAGTGATGACTGGTGAGTCCCAGCTGCTACAGCCACCCCAGCCCAGGGCCTGACATGAGGGTGAGGAAGCCATCCTGGATGTTCCAGTTCCAGGAGACATGACATAGACGACAACCTAGGAACTGCCAGCCACCAGAACCAAAGCCCCAGACAGATGTCCTGTCAAACCATCCCAGACATATGCAGCCATTAAGACACCCCCAGAAGAAGCATCTTGGAGCAGAGACAAACCATCCTCATGGCACCCTGCCCAAATTCCTAAAGAACTGTAAGCATAATAAAGGGTTGTTTTACACCACTGAGTTTTGGGGTGGTTGGTTGTGCAACAACAGCACGTTAAAACAAGGGGTGATGGGAAGAATCACAGGGTGTGGCCCCAGGGTTGGTTGGGTGATCCTTGAGGAAGTACACGTGCAGGGATGAAGGGGCTTCTCACCATGGCGCTGATGACCCTGGTGACGTAGATGGGGTCGTGGCGGCAGGACACGTCGGTGGCTGGGTTGTTTTGGTGACCGGGGCTTCGATCCAGGATGGAGAGGCAGATGTTCAGGATGTCCTCCTCAAACTGCTCCCCAGAGAGGCTGCGCTTAGAGGCTGTGCTTAGTCACCCATATTCCAGGCCCTCCCACAGCCCTCACCCAGTCAGTCACCCCACCTGTGCAGGGCAGTTTGCTGCCCCTTCCAACCACCAGGGGCAGCACAGAGCAGCCCCTAGTCTTGGAAACCCTTCCTCAGAGAGTCACCTGGGGAATCAGAACCTCAGCCTTAATCATGCCTCTCCCCTGCTCAACAACCTCCCGACTACCCACAGTAAAGTCTGGGCAAAAATCGATGGCTCTTGAGCCACATCTACCTCACTGATATGCTCATTTGGTCTACATGATGTTTTCAAACACATTTGAATTAGTTAACAATATGTAAAAGCTGGGGGATTTTTGCATACACATTTAGGTTTCTGGTCACTGATAATTTGGAAGGTCTGGCAACAAAAACTGGGTGCTGAGTAGTGGCTACCCCTTAGATGGACCCTAAATTCTTCCCTATATCTTCCCTGTCCAGCACCCGAATCCTGAATGCTTTAAACCCCTGGCCTGCAGGGCAGTGCGCGGCTCCTCAGCCTGACAGTCAAGTCCAATCTTCCTTCTGCTGGGCACCCGGAGCTCAGGCAGACAGAACTCCTCTAGCAGACTCAGGACTCCCTACTTCACACCTCCATGTGGCTCTGCCTCTCTTCCCTATGCCTGGGCAGATCCTGCCTCACTGTAGAGACCCAACCCCAATATCATGCAAGCCTCCACAATGGCCGAGGTGGAGGTTCCTTTCACCCTCTTCTGAACTCCCTTTGCTTCCATCCCTATCATTCTTTTTCCTTCCCCTGGTATTGGAACTACTTATCTAAGCCAGTGGCTCTCAGAGCATGGTCCCAGACCAGCAGCATCAGCATCACCTGGGAACTGGTTAGAAATGCACATTCTCAGGCCCTGCCCAAGACCTACTCAGTGGGCAGCTCTGGGGGTGGGGTCCAGCACGCCATCCCTCCTGGGATTCTGATGTATGCTCGAGTCTGAAAACCACTGATCAGAGCTATTCATTTTTCCACAACAATACTGACCTATTCTGTGTCCATACCGTGTCCAAAGCAATTCCCCTTCCCCAGGACGCAGTGCACACCCTGGCCCAGTGAATAGTAGACAAATGAATGAACGAGTGGATTTTCTCTAGGAGTGAGTCCCCCTTGTCCCTCCTGAGAAGAGTGAGCAGACAGAGGGACTCCAGTCCCACCGACCTCCCCATGCCCCAGCCCACGTCCCCGTCTGGTCTGTGCCCCTGGAGACCTGCCCGTAGTTCCAGCCCTGGGCTCGTATGTGCTTCTCCACGCCTCGGAAGATGATGCCACTGTCGTTGAGCACGTACTCCTGTCTCTCCTCCTCTGAGGCCAGAAACACATCGTCCTCTGAAAAGCAGTCATCAGGCCTGGTGTGGACTGGGGCTCTGGCCTTGCTGGCCTGGGAAAGGGCTGCATCAGGGATCAGCAGCAGGACAGCGCCCGGAGGCTGACTGGGGCAGGAGAGGTCAAGAGGGGGCTTGCGAGCTCCCGTGCTGCCTCCTTGCCAAACTCCATCCCTCCCGGCAAGTCTTTATCCAAGCAGGGACCAATCCCCAAACAGCCCAAGACTGAAGAGTTTTATGGGACCTGACACATTAGCCTCATATTTCTTTTTTCTTTCTTTCTTTTTTTTTTTTTTTTTGGTTTTCTTTTTTTTTTTTTTGAGACAGAGTTTTGCTCTTATTGCCCAAGCTGGAGTGCAATGGCTCAATCTCAGCTTACCGCAACCTCTGCCTCCTGGGTTCAAGAAATTCTGCTACCTCAGCCTCCCGAGTAGCTGGGATTACAGGCATGTGCCACCACACCTGGCTAATTTTGTATTTTTAGTACAGATGGGGTTTCTCTATGTTGGTCGGGCTGGTCTTGAACTCCCGACCTCAGGTGATCCACTCGCCTTGGCCTCCGAAAGTGCCGGGATTACAGGTGTAAGCCACTAAGCCCGGCCATATTTCTTAAATATTAATTTAGATCCTGGCCACTCCTTACTAAGGCCTTATGATATATCTCATACGTTACAAGTTTTACCTCTATGGATTTTTACCATAGTCCTAAGAGGTAGGCACTGTTATTTTTCCCGTATTATAGATGAGGAAATGGAGACTGGTAGAGGGGAGCAGCTCAGCAGAGCTGGGATCAAACCAAGGCAGTCTGATTCCCAAGTCCTGGTTCTTACCCACCCCTGGGCCTCTCCTGCCCACTGGGTCCTCTGGCACAGGCTTTGAAGCACCTGCTACCAGGTTTCTCTGACCATTGCCTACCTCTGCCTAGGCCAAGTACTTGCCCAGCTCTTGGCATTCACCGTCTTGTCCTTTAACCAACCTCCCAGGCTCCCTCCAAGGGCAGGCCCTCCTCTGAGGATGTCTTTTGGAAACACCTCTACCTTGGACTTGGCCACTCCTACCTGCGCACCATGGGTTGAAAAGAAGAACAAACTCGCCCAGCCTCCGGTTGCTGTGTTTGCGGTGAGAGGAAAGCCTGATGCTCAGCAGGTAGCGGCCAATGACAGCATTGGGAGGGCTGGCGAGACTGATAGTCAGAGTGTTCTCCATCTGAGCCTCCTTTGCTGCTGTCCAGCCCTCACCCAGCTCCAACTCTGATGTCTGGAACACAGCTTTGGTGTGGAGGGCCTCAGAAGCCCGGGGTCCTGGAGGAGGGGAGAGGGACTCAGGAGACCCTGCCCCTGGGAAACCCAGCTTTAGAGAAGCGAAAAAAGCTACAGGCCTGGAAGCCCCACCTTCACCCCTGAACTGCTGGGAGGCTTTGGGAGAAGGACCTGACCAAAACAAGAAGGCCAGTGTCCAAGTGAGTGTCCACCTCAGCTGTCCTGACACCCCAGCCACTTCCAGGCTAAGGAGGAAGTGACAGCATCCTTTGAAACCAAAGTCTGCCTATGTCGGGCCAGGAAAGGAAAGCAAAGCTTGGGCTTTAAAGTGCTTGACGGTTTTTCATACCCTTCCAGAGCCCTGGGTGTCTGGTACACACAGGGTTCCAGAGACATCATCCCATCCACCCCACTGTCTGCTGGCAGCACCTGCTAACCACCCCCAGAAAGCTGCCACCAGAAGCCTCCAGGGTTCAAGGCTCCGTCTACCTACAGGGACTTGCTTCCCCCAGAGACTGAGCTGCTGACTGCAAGGTCTCAGGTTACTGGGTCATAAGACAGGTCCCTCCAGCTGCGGATGAGAAGGGGGTGCTGGCGAGCCCAGTTACCTGTCTCCACCATGAAGATGAGGGTCTCCTCGCAGTCCGGGGCTCTGCTCAGCTCCAGCGTGAGGCTGAATGACTGGCCCCTGCGAACCACCAGCTCAGGGCAGGGGTACTCCTGGGTGTGGTGGGCAGCGCCGTTCCTCGACCGCTGCCAGTCCACCTTGGTGACTCTGATCCCTGGGTGGGGAGAGGACAGGGAGATGAGGACACGGCCTTGTGTTTCTCACCCACTTTGGGCTTGTCCTCCCATTCAATCCCAGCCAGTCATTTGTTCATCCAACTGCTATTTATCATATGTCAGCAATTCTCTGTTTTGTTTTGTTTTGTTTTTAACACAGGGTCTCACTCTATCACTCAGGCTGGAGTGCAGTGGTGTGATCTTGGTTCACTGCAACCTCTGCCTCCCGGGTTCAAGCAATTCTTGTGCCTCAGCCTCCCGAGGAGCTGGAACTACAGGTGTACATCACCACACCTGGGTAATTTCTTTGTATATTTTTGGAGAGATGGGGTTTTGCCATGTTGGCCAGGCTGGTCTTGAACTCCTGACCTCAGGTGATCTGCCTGCCTCGGCCTCCCACAGTGCTGGGATTACAGGTGTGAGGCACCATGCCCAGTCTCTTAGTCACTAAGTTCTGTAAAATCACTGCAAAGGTTGAATTAATGAGAACTGACCCATTGCCCTTAGGGAAAATAAATACAGGTTTAGGTTCCTGTGAGCCTCTGGTCCCAACTTATTCATCAATTGATCAGTATATAAATGTGCGTTTCTGTTTAAAGACACATTATTCAGGCTGGGCGTGGTGACTCACGCCTGTAATCCTAGCACTTTGGGAGGCCGAGGTGGGTGGACTGCCTGAGCTCAGGAACCCTGGGGCCCTGGGGCCATCATGGTGAAACCTCATCTCTACTAAAATACAAAAAAATGAGCTGGGCATGGTGGTGGGTGCCCGTAATGTCAGCCACTAGGGAGACTGAGGCAGGAGAATCACTTGAACCCCGGAGGTGGAAGTTACAGTGAGCTAAGATTGTACCACCGCACTCTAGCCTGGGCCACAGAGTAAGACTCTCCCTCTCAGAAGAAACAAACATTGTTTAATATATATTGTTGATTCATTAATATTGAACTTGTGGCCAGCAGCGCTATAGTTCATGCCTGAATGTTCACCTAACACATATTTTTCATGTAAGGCACATCGCAGCTTTACTGCTCCTGCTTTTCCTGCTTTTCCTGCAGCTTTCCTGGGAACATGAGACAGCACTTTAGTCCTGTGCTCAGCGGCCATTTTAAACAGAGAAATCACCAACAAAAAAAGCACAAAAATGCAAAAAACCCCTAGTTTTAAATGGACAGAGAAAGGTTATTTGTTTATAGTATGAGAACTGAAACAAGAAGGCAGAATATTGCCTGTTCAGCTTCAGCTGGGAATATGCGTGTCAGGTCAGGTGACAATTTTTCTGCACTCTGTGCATGTCTGTGAATGGCTAAGAAAGTGCAGAGTATAGATTTTGGATTTAAAAATAAATATTAGCAATGTGCATCTACAGAATCCACAAGCATTGAGGATTGACTGTATATTCTCTATGCCAGGCTGGTGTCTGGTGCTGAGGATGTAGATGTGGGCTTGCCTTCAATGCATGGTGCGGTGAGACTGTCTGGCTCGATGGTTATGAGCAGGTGTCTGGGGGCAGCTGATATGGGTTCAGATTCTGACTTGGCCATCTACTGGTTGACCCACCTTCCTTTCTTTGTTTGAAACTGAGTGTCGCTCTGTCACCCAGGCTGGAGTGCAGTGGTGCGATCTCGGCTCACTGCAATCTCTGCATCCCAGGCTCAAGTGATCGTCTCATCTCAGCCTCCCAAGTAGCTGGGACTGCAGGCACATGCCACCGTACTCAGCTAATTTTTTGTATTTTTGGTAGAGACCAGGTTTCGCCATGTCACTCTGAACTCCTGAACTCAAGCAATCTGCCCACCTTGGCCTCCCAAAGTGCTGGGATTACAGGTGTGACCACTGTTCCTAGCCTGCCTTCTTGACCTCTCTGCCTCTCAGTTCCCCGCTCTGCAGAATGGGAATAATGCCTGTGGCATGATTGTGAGGATAATGGCCCCTGTCATTTAGAGTCCTCAGAAAATGAGAGCTCAATAAATGTTACTTATTATGTTCCAGGGGTAACACCTAAGTAGGTGAGTCCACGTGACTAATTCTTGCTTTGATACATGCTACCAGGGAGAAGGATGGGAGCTGAAAGAACAGTAATGGGGGGCTTGTCCTGGTCTGAAGCAGGACAAGCAAGGCTTCCTTGAGAAGGCGGAATTGAGGCTGAGTCTTAAATTGGATGGGTATCTCCAGGAAAGAGTTGAGTGATGGATCTAGTCTCAGTCCAAGCATCCTCTTCCTCTATTCAGCATTCATTCATTCAAGTGCTGGGCATTGTGCTGGATGCTACAGACCCAACAGTCCATCAAATACCCTCTGGCCCTGACATCACACAGTTGATAGCCCAGTGGAGAAGACTGGCATTAAGCAGATAGACCTCAAACATTTAGGGCAAGCTTTGAGATGAACCCTACGGGAGAGGCATTGGGAGTCCCAGAGGCATTAGGTGTCACAGAACACCTAAACTAAAGTAGTTACATTAACAAAACTATTCGCCAGAGTACTATAAGCAACAGCTTAAAACTCTAGGATGTGTGCAGCCTTGAATTCTAGCCAGCAGCTATGGCGCTAGACAGAGAGACAGGAGGGAGCACGGTGACTTCTAAAATTTGAGAGAAAGCAGATGTGTGGGGAAGGCAATGAGGTTGGAGGGGCCCATAGTTGGCAGACCACCAACGCTTGGAGTGGGATGAGAAGTCTGCCTTTTATCCTAAGGACTGTAGTCAGCCAAATATTGTTTTAAGCAAAGCTGTGACGTAATCAGATTTGCACCATGGAAAGATCATTCTGGTGCCATGTAGAAGATTAATTAGTGATATCTGGTGAGATGCTTTAGTAAGCAAAGGGATGTTTCATGAAACTGCTGTTTCATCTTGTCAAACATCTGCTCCCAAGCCTCCACTGGATGCTCCATTGTCTATTATGATCTGTCCAAGATCTGACCCCTCCAGCTCACACCCATCCCCTCACAGCTCAGTTACTCTTTGCTCTGGCTGCATCAGACTCTACCTCTGCAACCTCCTGCCCCGACATCCCACACATCTCTTTCCTGCCTTGTGCTTTTCCTAAGGCCCCTCCTGGTTGGGGTGCCTGTGATTGTGCCCTGAGATGTTCCTGCCTCGGCCCTACCACCAGAGTTCATCTCTCCTGTATCCAATCAGCTATTAGATTTGGGATAATACAAACAACAATAATAAAATCTTTGCATGTGTTCAAGTGCTTATGCCTTCTAACATACACCTAAGGGAGGTACTGTGACCCTTTTCATTTTCTAGATGCCGTCATGCTTACTGGGTTCCCTATTTCACCTCCCCTGTGCCCCCACCCCCGCGTGTCCCCAGGGCTCATTCTCAACATGGAAGTCAGAAGGATCCTGTTAAAATCTAAGATCACTTGGTTGCTCTCAAGCTCTCCATTGGTTCCTGTCTGTCTCAGCAGAGTTGAAGTCCCGACAATGACCCTCAAGCCCTTCAAGATTGGGCACTTTGATATCTTTTTGGGCGTTCTGTTTCTCTTCCCCTCTCTCATCCCCTTAAGCCACATTGACCTTCTTATTTTTCTTTGAACCTGTGGACAGGCTCCTTCTTCAAGGCTGTTGCACCTGCTGTTCCCTCTATGTGGATTGCTCTCCTTTCAGATTCCTGCAGAACCTGCTCCCTTGCCTCCTTCTTCAAATGTCACCTTTTCAGTGGGACCTTCCCTGACCACCCCTTTATAAATTGCAAATCACCCCTACCCTCCTTTTCCAAGATTTTCCTCCATGGCACTAACTGACATCTTACAATACATTTTATTTCTTTATTTTAATTGCTTACTTTCCCTTTCAAGAATATCAACGCCATAAGGGCAGGGAGCTGTGTCTGTTTTGTTCATTGATGAATCTTCAGTGCCTGATACATGGAAGGTGCTCAACAAATATTTCTTAAATGTGTTAATGAATGAATGAGGAAACTGAGGTCAAGAGAAGTGAAATAACTTGCCAAAGGGCACACAAACAAGCAAGGGCTGGAGTGGAGTCTTCCAGCTGCTGACCACTGGGTCAGTGGTTATACTAGTTTTATTGTGATTGACATAAGAAACAGTTTTAAATGTTCCATACTCCATATACCTGCAAACATATACACATGCACAGATATAAACTGAAACAAAAGTTTCATTACTATTTCCCCTTATTATGAATGATGAACACTGAAATTTATTTTCTTTTCTGTCAAAGCTCTCTAGCCAAAGACCACCAGCAACACATTAGTACAATGAACAGGAAGGGCTCGTCGCTTATGGCAATAAGAAAGAACGCTCGCCACAAAGAACCACGGAACATCTTGGGAAGAGGATATTAGAGAGGACTTACAGATTGCGACTTGTGTTAGATGGTTTCGGGGAATTTCAGAGAAGCAGGGCTTTGCTCTGGATTGGAGGCTGCTCTTGCAATGAGGCAAGTCTATATCTGAGTATCTTAATAGTCCTACATAGAAGGTGGGAAGAATGAATTGACGCTAGTGTCATAAGTGATAAAGAAGTAGCCATTATTCATAGTAGCCCAGCTTTAGGGCTAATATGTCAGTTAATGGAGACCAGTAAATGGCTTAGACAATGTTCATGTTTTTGTCTGTGTTCACTCATGATTATGAAGTGGTCTTGTTTTTGTCTTGATTCACTACAGTCACAGGATGGCATCTGATCACTTCATCATGTCTTCTGGTAAAGTTTCAATAAGCATTTACATACTTAAGTATGTTTAGTAAAAACTGATTTCCTTTTATTTACTATTTATATTATAGTTAGGATACAATTTTTTAAAAAGTGGCATATAGAGGTAGGTAAGCTGTGTCAATTCAATTTCAGGTTGGTGAAGGGACACTATTAAATATTTGTTATATTGAGAGGGAGGGTATTAGGGATAAAAGAGTTGATGTTTTACTCGTCTATTGCTTCTTAACCAATCTGTTTAACCCAGAGTTTAGCTTGGAAAAATGATAATCATATGTTATCCTTCATGGTTTCTGTGGGTCAGGAATTTGGGCAGAGCTCCATTGGCCAGCTCTGAATTGGAGTTGCTTATGCAGTTGCAATCATGTGTTAGCTGCGGCCATACTCATCTGAAGGCTTGACTGACGCTAGAGAGTCCACTTTAAAGGTGACTAACTTACATGGTTGGCAAATTGGTGCTGAATACAGGTTGAAGCACCTTGGTTCCTTTCCATGTGGATTTCTCCATGGGAATGCTTGAGTGTCCTCCTGGCATGGTGCTTAGTTTCCCCTCAGCAAGTGACCTGACAGACCATGGTGGAAGATGCAATGGTTTTTATGACGTAACCTCAGAAGTTACACAATGTCACCTCCACCTTATCCTATGGGTCAAGGCAGTTACAAAGGCCTACCTAGGTTCAAAGAGAAGAAACATGCCCCATCTCTTGCTGAAAATGTACCAATGTCGTGTCCCATTGCAAAAAGAACACTGAGATGAGATGTATACAGATATGACCACCCTGTGAAATATAATCTGCCACAGTTGAGAACCACTGAAGTTGTATCACCAAGTACTCCCCACCCAAGGACACTTGTCATGCAACTCTTGACTGTATCTTATTTGATGCCAACCATACAGGAAATGTTCAGTAATTGTTGGCTAGACCATTGGATAGGTTTTATTTAATAAAACTTCCTATGAACCAAGTGCTTTTCCAAGTATTTTATAAATATTAGCTCATTTAATCTTAATAAACCATATGAGGGAGGTACTACTGTTAATTCAATGTCACAGATGAGAAAACTGAGGTACAGAGTTACACAATCTGTTTTCTTTTCTTTTTTTTTTTTTTTAATTTGAGATAGGGTCTTGCTATGTTGACCAGATTGGTCCCAACTCCTGGCCTCAAGCAATCCTCCCATCTCAGCCTCACAAAGTGCTGGGATTACAGGCATGTGCCACTGCGCATGATTCAGAGTTACACAGCCTTCTAAGTGATGGAGCTGGGAATCTGCCTCCTGAGTCTGTGGCTTTTCTATCCCCAGGCTATGGTGCCTTTATCTTTGACTCCATAGGAGTCATAGCCTAGAAGTTCCAGACTATAAAATTCAACATGAGCTTCACCACAGTCATCAGAAGAGTGGCTTGTGTGTGCAAGTGTCTGGACAGGGCTGGTCAAAATGTTTGACATTTTAAAGATTCCAGCATCTTTGTACAATCTTTTGGTTAATAGCATGTGGCAGATTGCATTTTCCAAAGATGGTTGCAGTAATATCTCCCATCCCACATACTCTTCTTTCAATATGATGTTGATTCTCCTCTCATTGAGAAGTAGAGTATATATTCCCACCCTCTGGACCTGGAAGACAGGTGGCTGAGACACAGTGACACACTGTGACTTCTAAGGCTAGATTATAAAAGTTAATACAGCTTCTTTCTAGTTCCCTTGGGTTGCTTATTATTAGAACCCAGCCACCATGCAATGAAGAAACCCAAATGGCCCATGGAGAAGCTCACCCGGAGAGCCACCAAGGCTTCCAACCCACAGCTCACTGAGCTCCCAGCTGACAGACAGAACTACTTGGAAGCCATGGGACTGAGCCATCTGGCAAGTGGGTCCTTCAGCCCCCAGGCAAGCTGCCCCAGCTGATGCAGACACAAGCTGTGCCTACTGAGCTCTGCCCAAATTGCAGGTTCGTCAGCAGGAGAATGATTGTTGTCTGAAACCCCTAAGTGCTGGGTGGTTTGCAACACAGCAATTGGTAACTGAAACATGGAGAGAGCCAAGATCCTTGTCTAGACCACAACAGCGTCCCAACTGCTCTCCACCTGTGAGCTGTCTAGGCTGGTGCTGTGGTCTCAATACTCAGGCTTGAGATTCATGGAAAAAACTAGTTTTAGCTTAGCTTAGGCCGGAAGCCCCTGCTGACATCATGATATGGGGATAATGACTGAACATGTGGGTAGGAACTCACATGGCTGACACGTGTCCCAAGATTGGGAGCTCCTACAGCCCCTGTTGTGGTAAGTGAGCAAAGACTGTGCAGGACCAGTGTTCAACAGTGACCCCATGTGGCATGAGCTGGAACAACAGTGCCAGGGGGCTTTCCCATTTACCCTTGCCAATTCTCACAAAACGGAAAGTAGAACCAAAGCTTTCACATCAAGTTAGCCCCAGTCATTCTAGGGCAGGCACAAACCTCTGAAACTCCAAAACTTTGAGCTCAGATGACCTTGGTTTAGTCAGAAAACACCGGCAGGACCCTCTCCCCCAGCCAGGCACCTTGTACATAGAATTGTCAAGTCTAATATCAGCAGAGCTGGAAGAGCCATTAGGAGCTCAGGTCTCCATTTACTGACATAGCAACTGAGATCCAGAAGTGGGAAGAAAGGGACTTCTTGCCTGAGGACACACTGGATTTGTAGCCCACAATTCATGTTGCTACTTCCCAAGCAATGTATGTAGGGACAGGCCAGAACAGGATGCTATTTTTTCAGTGGATGAGTCAGAAGCAGGGGATGAGGTTGTTGGGTGGTAATCATCTCAGCCCTGGTATGCCCCAGGGCTGGATACAAGGGGAGTTTGGGATTGGATGAGGACTGCTGGATCCTGGGTCATGGGTTTAAACTCTATGGATTCTGCACTGGTTTCCCCTCTTCCCTGCCACAGCCCAAAGCAGCTCCCATCACCCTCTGAGGCATCTGCATCCTTATCACAGACGGCCAAGAGGAGGTGGTGGGATGAGTCAGAACTGTCATTATCATCACTGTCCTCGAATCTCAGAGACCATCTCTCTCACAACTTCCTGCCCAGGTGCAAATTCCCTTGGCCGAATTCTTGGTGGATACTTGATCATGGTGCCAGCTTGCCATACCTCTGAGAGGTAGCTCACTCACCGCCCAATGTTAGAAAGTCCTTCCTTCTGCTGAGTCAAGCTCTTTCTTCTTGCAACTTCTCCCCATTTGTCCCTATTTTGCTCCCCATCACTCCCATAGAATACACTTCTTCCTTTGCTCTTTGATGGGGTTTTGCAGAAACATTACCTAGAAATCCCAACCTGCCAGCTCCCGGCCCGTCCCCTGCCCAACTCTACACTCACCCCATAACCCAGGAGGTTGCTGTTATAATCCCTGTGGAATCTGTCCCTGGAGCTGCTGCTTTGGTGATCTAAGTCACCCACACCCATCAGCATCTCACCTCCATGACCTGCCATTTGTGGGGTAATGGCCAGGGCTGGGGTCCAAGATTCTGCAGGGGGAGCTACTGGTGATTACAGATAAGTTCTGTCCTAGCCAGTGTCCTTCCTGGCCCTCATGGGGACAGTGAGACTGATGGGCATAGGCAGAGGCTCCTAGGTATAGGGCAGCCCAAGGCAAGGAGATAGATGTGCACTTGGGATGGTTTCCAGGCCCCTTGTCAAAATAAACCCAGTATCACCCCTTCCATGTCCTCAGCTCAAATTCTGTTAAGGTGGAGGCTTCTGTCCCTTATCTGTGATCAGGGATGCTGTGTTATAGTTGTTTGCTTACACATGTCTTTCCCCCACTGGACTGAGAGCTCCATGAAGGCGAAGGCTGAGTCTCCTCCTCTCTGGGTTGCTAGAACCTGGCTAAGGGCCCAGGGCATATTAGGTACTCAGTGAATATTGGTTGGATGAATGGATGAATCTCCTTCCCCATCCCTCGGCTGGGGTATGGAAGGGGGAGCTGATGCTCTGCAGTGTCCTGGGTCCGCCCTCGAGAATCAGCACCCACACCCTGTCAGCTGCTCACGCTCCGACAGTCCACACCCCACCCACCCTATAATCCCTCTCTCTCAAGCTGTCACATTCCAAAGCCTGCCTTTCCTTCTTAACTTCTTTCCTTCCACAGAGTGAGAAAGAGGAGGGTGTGTGAGGCCTCTGACATGGGCAGGCAGATGGATCACTGACCACCCACCCCCACGCATTGCCTCTCTGGGTCTGTTTTCTTCTCTGTGAAATGACCCAGAAGGACTCTTATGGTTTGGATAGTTTGTGGTTTGCTGAAGCAAGTGCCTCTGATTACCCTCAAGGACCCTTCTCAGCCCTTCTCCCTACAAGACACCTCCCCCCGCACCCCCACCCCCCACCAAGAGTGTGCTGATGTGAAGATTGTCACATCGCCCCTGGGACATGGTTTTCCTGCACTGGTTTTCCCCCTTCTCTGCCACAGCCCAAAGCAGCTCCCATCACCCTCTGAGGCATCTGCATCCTTATCACAGACGTGCAAGAGGAGGTGGGATGAGTCAGAACTGCCATTATCATCATTATCCTCAAATCTCAGAGAGCATCTCTCTCACAACTTCCTGCCCAGACACAAATTCCCTTGGCCAAATTCTTGGTGGATACTGGATTATGGTCCCAGCTTGCCATACCTCTGAGAGGTAGCTCACCCACTGCCCAGCGGAAGGGATGGGAGAGGTAACATCTGCTCTGAGACTGCTCCAGTTGACAGTGAACCCAAGGCCCTGAGGACAGAATGGGCAGCCTGTTTTCAGCCCCGGGGGCCTTCACCCTTGGGATATGCAGGGTGAACTCCCAGCCGAGGGCTGAAGGCTCGCCAACCCCGGGGCTGAGGCTGTACCCCCCAGGCACAGGGAAAGGATGTGGTAAGAGTGCTCCCTCCGCCTGCCTGTTACCCCAAGCCTCATAGTCCCTCCAGCTTGACTGTTCTCCTCCCCTTCTCCCTGTCACCATCTTCTCGGGGCTTCCTTTCACTCTGCACAGCAACTAGGAGCCTGATTTCGGAGGTACACGCTTGAGCTCTCATGCAGGCTTTGCCCCTTGTTGGCTGTGTGGCAAGTGAGTGAGCTCTGAAACTCAGTCTCCTGGTGATAATGAGGGTGATGATCGTACCCGCCTCCTCGGGTTGGGAAGATTCACATAGAGTATTTAGACCGATACCAGGCACATACTAGGTTCTCAGGAAATGTGAGTATTATCATTATTAGTATTTACACAGGACCTCCTGGCTGCCATTCCAGTGCTCTGCCAATTCCTGCCATCCTGAATCATCTTGTTGGCTGTGTGGCCCTGGATCAGTTATTGGGCCTCTCTGAGGATCTGATTTCCTCCTCTGGAACGTGGCAATAATAATATCTTTCTTCTAGGGCTTTGAGGAGGATTAAGTGAATTAGTAATTATAAATAGGGTAGTGATAAAATGCATCACTTAAACCAGGAAATTCTGAGAGTGAAAGCAGAAGCCATTAATAAACACGCTAGGGCAACAGGCTTCCAAAAGGATGAATGTCTTCCTATTCATCGAGTACGTAGCCTGGTGCTGGGTCCGCAGTGATGAGCTCTACAAACAGGGATTTTTTTTTTTTTTCTTTGAGACGGAGTCTCGCTCTGTCGCCCAGGCTGGAGTGCAGTGGCGTGATCTCGGCTCACTGCAAGCTCTGCTTCCCAGGTTCATGCCATTCTCCTGCCTCAGCCTCCCGAGTAGCTTGGACTGCAGGCGCCCGCCACCATGCCCGGCTAATTTTCTGTATTTTTAGTAGTGATGGAGTTTCACCGTGTTAGCCAGGATGATCTCAATCTCCTGACCTCGTGATCCACTCGCCTCAGCCTCCCAAAGTGCTGTGATTACAGGCGTGAGCCACTGCGCCTGGCTTACAAACAGGGATTTTTACATCATCACCTCCTTTCCCTACATCTCCCTCATCACTTTGGTCCTCCCCTCCCCAGTTCCTACATGCACCAGGTTTCTTGTTATTCTCCCCTCCTTGCCTCTTGCTTAAGTGACTGCATGGCCCCAACAGCCTCAGAGTTTTTCAGCTCATCCTGTTCAATCCATTCCATCACTATGGAGAAACTGAGATTCAGAGAGGGGAAGGGACTTTTCTGAGTGTCAGCATGTCATTTTCCCTGCTCAATCACCATGGACTCTACAACCATCTTGTTGGCATTCAAGGTCCTTGACAGGCCCTGCCCATCACTTCTGGCCCTCTGACCTCCTCGCCTCCTCCCCTTCTCACTTGCTCACCAGCTGGCCCCAGAGCTCCACCTGAGAAAGGGAAGTGTCCATGTGCAGAACATTGCTTCCTGCCCACTTAGCTCTCCACCCATCCCCACCCCAAGGCCTAGCTCATCCATCTTCCTTCTCCTGCCCTTGGGTGACACCAGAGAGCTGAGTGATATAATCCTCCCCAATTCTTTGTCGCAGCCCAGTGGGGTTGAGCCCTGGAAGCTCTGTTGAAGCCAGCAGCATCTCCCAGACTCTGGACTAAGCATAATTGGTTTTTAATGGGCCCCATTATGACCCTATGCTTAGTACGCATCATGGGCACCTGATCTCCATGACTAAATGATTAACCGGGAGTTGCTTGGGGACTTTCTGGGGCCACTGCCCCATTTCCCTTTCCTTCCTGGTATTGTTGGAAGCTGCTGGTCTCTCTCTCACCAGAAGGCAGTGAGGCATCAACTCCAGCCCAATGTCCCAGCCAGAGCCAGCCTCACACACAGTTTTCCACTCAATTCTTGGAATCTCTGAGCTGAGAGACGATTATAATTTAACCATGGCAAAAGGGTCTCACCTCCTTTGCCAACTGATCAACTGGTACTTGAAGAACTGGGTTGAGCATTCTAGGGCCACATCCAGGCTCCAGAGGGAAGAACTCTGGGGTCAACTAGGGATGTCCACCATGGACAGAGTGAGGGAGGGGGGATAGGAGGAGCTCCAGGAAGAGGAACACACTTTCCATCTAGGATCTGATGTCTCAGCCATTCAGACACAGAGCATGTAGTAGGCATGACCTACTGCTCTGATAAGCAGATCCTCCCAAGAAGCCAAGAGGACCCAGAAGACCCAGGGAATTGAATCCAACCCAACACATAGTCCGTTTACATAGTCATGACAACTCCGATGCTGACATTTCAGACAGAGAAACAGAGATTCAGAGAGAGGAACCCAGCAAGTTAGTTACAGACCTGACAAAAGGCATCATCATCAACTTTTTTCCTTCCTCAGCAATTAAGCTTGGCACTGTCAAGTTTAAGTCTGACAGGTTATCAAAGGCCCAGAGAAGAGGGATCGTCTAGGTGAGCCCTGAGAAGCAGATCTTGGAGGAACAAAGGCAATCCCTTCTGTACCAGGGCCATCAGGGAGGCAACCCCAGCTCTGGAAACAGGCAGTCTGGACTGTGAGCTGGGGTTGGCAAGGCCTGGTCTTCAAGAGAACAGACCTATCCTAGGAGCCTGAAGGGCCCAACATGTTCAGCAATGCTGTTAACTGCCAGGAGGAAATATGAAGAGGGAGCTAGACTATGATGAGGAAATTAAAATATCTGCCTTTGAAAGTTAAAAAAAAAAATAGTTGATTGATGAAACTGTCACATAATGCTGAACAATTAAAACTGGCAGACAGACTCCGACAAGCCCCTTGAATACCTGAGTGTAGGACCCCCGGTTCTGCTGACTTGCTCATTACTGGGCCCCAGCATCTAACAGAAAATTTCTTGCGGGGGAGTTTGCTGCTCACTATATTGAGGTCACGGGGGACACGTTTTCTTTTTTTCTTTTTCTTGTGACAGGGTCTCACTCTGTTGCCCAGGCTGCAGTGCAGTGGCGCCATCTTGGCTCACTGTAGCCTCGACCTCCTGAGCTCAAGCGATCTTCTCACCTCAGCCTCCCAAGTAGCTGGGATTTCAGGTGACCACCACCATGCCCAGCTAATTGTTGTATTTTTTTTTGTAGAGACGGGGTTTGCCACATTGCCCAGGCTGGTCTCGAACTCCTGAGCTCCATAATTCCACTCCCAACTCAGCCTCCAAAAATGCTGAGATTAGAGGCGTGAGCCACTGTGCCCGACCCACATTTTCTGAGTCTACTGTTTACAAGTCCCCACTTGAGCTGTGTGGTAGGAGAACAGCACACACAGTCTCACCAACTCCTCACAGCAGGGCTGTGAGATAATTTGCATTATAATCCCCATTACACAGATCAGAAAACAGAGGTACCAAGAGCAAATTTTCTTGCTCAAGGTCATATAGCTCTTTTCACTTCATCCAGAGCTGCTCTTGCCAAGTGCTTGGGGTGGGAATCAGGTGAGGATGCAGCCTGTGGGGGCCTCTCACTCCTTCCTACCCAGGCCACAATTCCCAACTATGCCCAGAAAAGTCTCTGGATCCATAGAATGTGCATGGGGTGCAAGAAGATTTTCTTTCTTCTGCCCCTGCCGTCCTGTGCCCGCCTTCTTCAGTCCTGTGAGGCACAGGGGTGAGACCTGGCCCCAGCCCAGAAGACAGCACTTGAGCCAGCCTCTGCCATGGACTTGCTGGGTGGCCTAGGGCTGGTTTTTTCGTCCTGGGCCTCATGAACACACATGAAGAGTTCATGTGTTCACGGTGGGCCGTCCAGCTATAAAACCCTAACAATCAATGATCAAACGTCATCCCACAGACCTGTGTTTCTTAAAGCCCCTCTCATACGCCCTGGTGCCCCAAGGCCTCAGACTCTGCCCACTCACCTGCCATGCGATGGCCAGCTGGATTCCTCTGTTCCTCCCCACAGTGGTGTGTGCACCGTCAGGGCAGTGTGGCGTGTCACAGCAGCCAGCCAGACCAATTTTAACAAGGAAAACCTTGGGACACTCCTAGGCTGGAAAGTCAGAATTCAAAAGAGGAGGCGTGGCCCTCCACCCTAGCAGTGACACCCACGAGACACAAGATCATCCTGTAATTGCACCTAGAGGGGTTCACTGTGGAAGTGGCTCCATCCAAGAGACCTTGGAAACGTGGAGTTGCGAGTGGGACTGTGGAGAAACTGAGGCTCAGAAAGAAAGGTCACAAGGCTGGCAAGAAACAGAATGGGGAAGGAGAGAAGAGTGGGAGGGAACTAGGATTTATGGTTGACTATTTTTAGCCTTCACAACAACCCTCAGATGACGCGAGGACCCCAAGGTACATGGTTACACGCTGCAGAGCTGGGTCAGTCTAGGGCTCCCTCTACCCTCCTGGGTGAGACCAGAAGATTCCTGGCCCACAGCTCCTCTCTGTTCTGCAGGTATCTAAAGAGGCAGAGGTCCATGATCCTCCTTCAGGGCCACTAGACTCCCCTAGTGGACACTAGACTCTTGAGAGGAGGTAGATAAGAAAAAGGGGAGGGCTGGTTCTGACTCAGAAGCTAGGCCCATCTGCCCTGACTTTGTGAGTGGTCTCCAGCCAGGAGCTTAGAGGCCTGGTGGCCACGGGTGTCCTGTGACCTTGGGCAAGACCTCTCCCCTCCTGGAACCCTGGTGTTTCTACCTATAAACTAAAGGGACTGGACTCAATTATTCTTCAGGGCCATTCCAGCTCAAAGTCTAAGAGTCTGGGCTTGAAGATGCTGGAATTCAAGGCATCTGAAGTCTTTTGTGTAATGAAATAGAGGGGATTTTATTCTCATGGGAGCTGGTGGGGTAGGTTTCTTTTTGCTGGAGAAATGCTTTGTTGGATGACTTGGGGCTATCGGAGGCTGGATGTGGCCTGGGCCAGTGAGGAATGGAAAGTGGGAGGGGGTAGAATCGAGGGAAAGAGACAAGGAGGAGCAAGGAGACGACTGTCTGCTGAGCCCAGTATGATGAGGCTGCTCCCTGGGATCACCCCAATATTCAGGAAACTGCATAAAAACCCCGAAGTGTTTGATGTGGTTGGATTTCTTACAGAAAGTGGCAAAGAGGCTGAGTTCTGCTTCCTGGTTTGACGCAGATCAAGCATCTTTAATGGGCTGTCTGCAGGCCCACGTAGCCTTATAATTACTGACGTCTGGCACCAGCCCAGGGCAGCTCCTTCCTCAACACCCTGCAGGCTGCTGCTCTGCAGACCCCAGGCCCTGCTGAAGCTGCTTTTCTGCCTATGCAGGGTCAGGCTCCTCCCCACTAATGATGGTCTTATTCAGGGCCCTTTTATCTTTCATCCTGGGCTTGCTTGGACGAGAGCTCCCAGAAGACAGGGCATCAAAATCACTTCCTGCCCTGCTCCTCGTGACCCCAAATAATGATTCATATGCCTCAGTTTTTTTTTGAGACAGGGTCTTGCTCTGTCACCCAGGGTGGAGTGCAGCTCGGTGCAACCTCTGCCTCCCGGGTTCAAGCGATTCTCCTGCCTCAGCCTCCTGAGTATCTGGGACTACAGGCGTGTGCCACCCTGCTAATTTTTTGTGCATTTAAAGTAGAGACAGTGTTTCACCATGTTGACCAGGCAGGTCTCAAACTTCTGACCTCAGATGATCTGCCCACCTCAGCCTCCTAAAGTGCTGAGATTACAAGTGTGAGCCACCGCACCTGGCCCATACTCAGTTTAGAAGCGAGCATCATAGCCTGGCAGTAGAGTCCTGGGTTCTGTTATCTCTGGTCCAAACTGGCTGTGTGACCTTCAGCAGGTCGCTTACCTTCTTTGGGCCTTATTGCCTTCATCTGTAAAACAAGGGTGTGAACTGGGTGTTACCAGTTCCAACGTTCTCTGATTCTGATGATCAGGATAGAGATGACAGGAGCCAAAGCCTTGGGCAGCTCAGGGTACCCCAATGCCAGGCATAAAGTGGGTGCTTCACAAATTAAAATCTGTGCCAGATGCATAATCAGATGCTTTAAAAGCAGTTTAACTGTTCTTCTGGCTATAAAGATAATACATACTCAGGTACAAAATTCAAGCAATACAGGGAACGAAGAAAGCTTACATGCATATTGCTGCACATGCATGGCAATAAATTTGCATGAACTGCATCATACATAGAAGCTGTTTTGTAACCTGTCCTTTTTGCTTGACCAAATATGGTGCTCCCTTTTCTTTTCTTTTCTTTTTTTTTTTGAGACAGAGTCTCGCTCTGTCACCCAGGCTGGAGTGCCGTGGCTTGATCTCGGCTCACTGCAAGCTCCGCCTCCCGGGGTCACACCATTCTCCTGCCTCAGCCTCCCGAGTAGCTGGGACTACAGGCGCTGCCACCATGCCCGGCTAATTTTTTTATTTTTATTTTTAGTAGAGACGGGTTTCACCATAGCCAGGATGCTCTCAATCTCCAGACCTTCTGATCCACCCGCCTTGGCCTCCCAAAGTACTGGGATTACAGCTTTTTAAATCATAGAGTATAGCTATGCATTGTCGTTATTAAAGGTCATCTCTTGTGTTAATTTACATAATTTTACTAACCCTTCTTAAATTTACAGGCATTTAGGTCATTTCTACTTTTTTGTCCTTATAAAGAAATGTAATTTTTTGCATGTATTTTTGTGTGCCTCTATGATGCGACAATTTCTGCAAAGTGAAATTGTTGAGGTGAACTCACTCTTCAAGGTAGCAGTTCCACGTGCAGGAATTTGTCCGACAGATGGATCAAAAAGCGTGGAAAGATTTAAGTACAAGGATATTTATTGCAACATTAATTATAACAGAAAGAGTGAAAACTCTCCTGTCTTCATTAGTGGGACACATTATGATCTATCCGTGTAATAAAATACTATGTAGTTATTTAAAAAGTGGAGGCAGAGTGATACACGTTGATGTGAAACAGTCTCCTAGGTACATTGCCAAGTTCAAAACAAAAAGTAAGGTGAAAAAAAGAAGAGGTGGTAGAAACGAGAAGTCAGGGAGAAACCTAATTTTTGAACTCTTAGAAATGTTTGACCATGGGTATATACTACCTTTCAAAAACATCATTATTATTATTTTTTAAAATAACAAGCTAGGCATGGTGGTGCGCACCTGTAGTCCCAGCTACTTGGGAGGCTGAGGTGGGAGACACGTTGAGCCCAGTTTGGGTCCAGCCTGGGTAACGTAGCAAGACTCTGTCTCTAAAAACAAGTAAACAAGCAAAATTATGGTATATTTTGCCAAATTTCCCCTAGATACATACATATTCTCAAACCACCATTTTTATTCTGTTTCATTCCTGGTTCCAAAGGCCCTGTGGCTGCTCACTGCCAACAAGGTCCCAAGTTCAAACTCTTTATGGTGGCCTTCAATGCCTTTGCAAACAATTTTTTTTTTTTTTTGACATGATGTTTCACTCTTGTTCCCCAGGCTAGAGTGCAGTGGTGCGATCTTGGCTCACTGCAACCTCTGCCTCCCTTGTTCAAACGATTCTCCTGTCTCAGTCTCCCGAGTAGCTGGGATTACATGCATGTGCTACCATGCCCAGCTAATTTTTGTATTTTAGTAGAGACAGGGTTTCACCATGTTGGCCAGGCTGGTCTCGAACCCCTTACCTAAAGTGATCTGCCCGCCTTGGCCTCCCAAAGTGCTGGGATTACAGGTGTGAGCCACCATGCTCAGCCTGTAAAATTGAAATCAGCCAGCAATACAATCTTAATTTATCCCAAGTCTCTTTGTTTCTCTTCATGAATACTTGGCCTCACACAGGCTCAGCAGCAGCCCCCAGAATACTCCCAACTCCACCATGGCATGAAGATGCTGAACAATCTACTTCCAGAAATCATGTTCTTCTGTCCTATGTGCTCAAGTAGGAGACCACAGCCAACAGTCAGATTCATGAATCTAGAGTTTAATGGGTTCCTGGCATGTAGAAGATGCTCAGTGTATGACTGTTTAGACGAGTTATCTGTATTTAGATGGTTTGCCTAAGATCTTGGCTCTGGAGTCAAACTGCCTCAGTCAAATTTCAGCTTCATCACTTAGTTCCCTATTGGCAAATAAGTTAACCTTTTTCGGCCTCTGTTTTCTTATGTGTAATGTGTGGATAAAAGTAGTGCCTACCTCATAGGGTTGTTGTAAAAATTAAATGTGAATATATGTAAAGCACTTAGAACACTGCCTGGCACACACCCAATAAGTATTAGTTGTAATTATTTTTAATTTCTTCTTTTGATTTTCTGTATTGCTTTACTTTTCTCTACAAATCTGTATTATCTTTAAAGTCGGAAAAAAAATAAAAAATTTCTCATTCATTTTGCCTCATTTTCCCGTCCTAAAAACTGAATTCCAGCTCCACGTTCTTCCAGGAAGCCTGATTGCCATAGTCTCCAGGGGTCTTGCCAGCTTGGAGCTCCTGGGCACATCCATCATCTGTCCGTCTGTCTGTCTGTCCGTCCACACACTGCACACTGCAGTGGCTTGTTTCCTTCCCACCGCAGCCTCCTTGATGAGGATGTCTTGAGGGATTCAGGTCTCTCTGTCCTCTCATCTGCTCCCCAGCACCAAGCCCTAAATCCAACGAAGAGGAGGTCATGCTAAAGCACCCTGTCCTTTGGGGAGGGGTTCAGAGAAATAAGAGTCTCTTGGGGACTGAGGATGGAAGAGAGGCTTTCTCCAGGGAGCCAAGCACAAACGCCCAGGCAGGGCCCCGCCCCTCTGATCAGTGATAAGTTGTTCATATGCTTAAGACACCAGTAAAGTATGGGTACCAAACAATTTTTTTTTTTTTTTTTTTGAGACAGGGTCTTCTTGTCTCCCAGGCTGGATTGCAGTGGTGTGATCTTGGCTCGCTGCAACCTCCGCCTCCTGGGTTCAAGCGATTTGATTCTCCCGCTTCAGCCTCTGAGTAGCTAGGATTATAGGCGTGCACCACCACGTCCAGCCAATTTTTTGTGTTTTTAGTGGAGACGGGGTTTCACTATGTTGGCCAGATTGGTCTCAAACCCTGGCCTCAAGGGATCTGCCCAAAGTGCTGGGATAACAGGCTTGAGCCACTGTGCCTGGCCTGAATTTAAAAAAATATTTTACCAGCACTTTGGGAGGCCGAGGCGGGCAGATCACAAGGTCAGGAGAGCCATACCATCCTGGCTAATACAGTGAAACCTTGTTTCTACTAAAAATACAAAAAATTAGCCGGGCGTGGTGGCGTGCTCCTGTAATCCCAGCTACTCGGGAGGCTGAGGCAGGGGAATCGCTTGAACCCGGGAGGCTGAGGTTGCAGTGAGCCAAGATCACACCACTGCATGGCAGCCTGGGAGAGAGAATGAGACCCTGTCTCAAAAAAGAAAAGAAAAGAAAAGAAAGACCCTTGAGTCAGAATCTGCATTTTAACAGTTCCTTGGGTGCTCTATCTACATCAGTGGTCCCTAAAGGGCGATCCAGGGTCCTCAAGACTCTTTTAGGGAATTTTTATAATGCTACTATTAAGGTTTTGTTTGATTTTTGCCTGTTTAACTCTCATCTTCTCCTGAATGTACAGTGGAATTTTCCAGAGGCTCCATGATATATAATGTTTAAAAAATTGAATGCAAAAGCAGCTATAAGAATCCAGCTGTTCTCTATTAAGCCTTCCAAATGGAACTAAATAGTTAAAGAAATTTGCTCTTACTAATGCTATTTTTGTTCTTGGACAGTACAATTATTTTTCATAAATACATGTTGTTTGTGTTAAGCTGCAATAGGTTTTTCAGTTTCTAAGTGAATTAATGCATACATTTTTGTAAGTTTCTCATTGTTAGCTTCCCAATCAGTAAATATCTATAGATATAACCCACATAAGCAAGTGCTCTTTGGGATCTCAATAATTTTTAAAAGTGTAAAGGGGTCTTGAGCCCCAAATGATTGAGAACTGCTGGCCTGGAGTGCACTTCCCCTTTAGGATTCCAGGTCTGTTCCTTAAGAGAAAACTTCAGACTGACCCAAATCACAGGGGAGGGGGCCTGAGGCTATGGACTCAAGTAAAGATGAGGCTGATGGCCAGAAAAATCCAGAGCAGCTATGCTCTGTGGGTGGCACCCCGGGCCTCTCTGCCGCTTGGAACCCTCATTTACAGAGCCCTACGGGTCCAGCAACCACAGACGTGTTACTGCCCATGGGTGAGTTCCAAGGTCCAAGTAATCAGCTGGACACAGGATTCCCTGTGCACTCTGGCTGGGAGTCACCTGTGTTGTTTTGGGAATTCATCCTCACAAGACAATGAGTTAGAACAACTATCACAGCTAGACCTGGACTGGTCGGGCAACAGGGTGTCCCTTCCCCTCTCTGGGCCTCTGTTTACCTGGATATAAAAGGGAAGATGATACTGTTCTCTCTCACCCTTGGGTGAAGTCATCGGTCAGCTAATAAAATACTGTGAAGCTCTAACTCACCTCTACATCACCTCATCCTGAGGGCCATGCCTGTAGCCGGTGACATAGGTGATAGGCAGCTGGCGTTCAAGCTCTTGCAGGGAGGTGCTCACCCAGTCGGAAGGCAAGATGCTCCAGTACTGTCATCAGCAGACCTTCGTCCTTGCCCACCTTATGTAGGCCAGAGCTGTGTGGCAAGCCTGGAGGTAAGAGGTGGCCTCAACCCTGTCACCTGTGTCCTATTGTGGCCCCATCTGTCTTTCCATACATCGCACATTGTTAGCACCTACAAGTGGCTCTGAAGCTGCAAAGACCGCAGAGCTCACTGTGTCACTGCTTTAGATGCTCAGGAATCACCTCACTTATTATCTCTTCATTCATGTCATCTATTCTGCATTCATTCATTCCTGTCAAAACTCATTCAGCAAATACTTCTTCATGCCCACTAAAGGCAGAATCACTGTGGAACTTATTGGGATGTCAGTGGTTCTGACACTTTGTCTATCAATGTCTCAGTGTCATCTGATTCTAGATCATCCCCTTGGTTCAGTTCGGCTCAGTCACTGTGATGAGGATAGTGTTTTTGAAATATTTTCAGCCATGTTTCCGGTAAATTATGTTGCCCTGAGGTTCCCCACCCACTGAAGCCAAGAGTCTCTGTGCTTCAGGGAAAGGGCACAGGAGACTAATTATAATGAGTCATCATCCAGCACGGACTGCCCAATCAGGTTTTTTGGTTTCTGTTTTGTTTTGTTTAGTCCTTCATAAGACAATGTTGTTTTTAAAGCTAGGCTTTGCCAAGAAAGAGTTTAGTAAACTCTTTTAGTTTCCATTAACTATCAGGATCCAGGCTTAATGAATCATAGCTCATTGTAGCCTGGATCTCCTGGGCTCAAGTGATTCTCCCACCTCAGCCTTCCGAGTAGCTGGGAGTACAGGCATGTGCCACTATGTCTGGCTAATTTTTATTGTATTTTATTTTTTGTAGAGGCAGGGTCTCACGCTGTGTTGCCCAGGCTTGTCTCAAACTCTTGGCCTCAAGTGGTCCTCCTGCCTCGGTCTCCCCAGTTGTTCGGATTACAGGCATGAACCACTGCACCTGGCCTCGATATACCATTTCAGGGAAGTCTTTTCTACCAGGGCACTGAGGGGATCCTATCTCTGCTGAGTAGGGGGAAGAGAAGTGAGACCAAGGAAGGAGAAGCCTGCAGATTCTCTATCTGGTTTCACCTTTCCGGGGCAAATTTCCATAGTTTCAGGGAAAGGCCAAAATTAAAGGGCCTTTGCCAACCAACCTATGGTAGGAAGAAAATCAGAATGGTGGTTGCCTTTGGGGGTGGTTAGAGACAGAGATTGGAAAGGGGCATGAGGGGAGTTTCTGGAGTGACCATTTGTTCTATATCTTGATTGGAATATTGGTTACATAGGCATTTATTAAAATGCAGCAAATGTACACTTTAGATTTGTATATCTCATTATATGTGAATTTAACACCAAGAAAAAAAAAACTGTAAACAAACAAACAAACAAAAAAACTGTAAACAAACTCTAGTTAACCATAGGCATGCTGCAGTATTTAGAAGGAAGTGTACCAATGTCTGCAATTGACTTTGAAATGCACCAAAAATTACTTGGTTGGATGGATGTGTGGATGGACGAATGGATGGATGGAAGGGTGATAAAATAAGCTTAGTAAAATGTTAATGGTAGGATTCTAGGTGAGGGGCATATGGCGTTCACTATTAAATTCTTTTAACTTTGCTCTCTGTTTGAAATTTTTCATAATAAAATGAAAAAAGGGTTTTTGCTTCATGTAGCATCATGTTGTTCAGCTGTCCAGTTCTTTTTATTGTTATTTCGATTTTTTTTTTAAAGAAACAAGGTCTATGCTATGCTTCCCAGGCTGGACTCGAACTCCTGGGCTCAAGAGATCCTTCCATGTCAACCTCCTGAGTAGCTGGGACTACAGGCGTATGCCACTGCACATGGCTTGCAGACCCTTTTGAATGCCTTTGCTGTATTTTGCAAATTTCCAGCCTCAATAGTCCCACCATCCAAAGCCAGAACACAGAAAACTCAAAGCCCAGCCTCCCTGGTAGGTAGGATGCAGGCCTGCCACATGCACTCATCAGATCAAACCCAAGCAAGCAAGACTCCAGCTCAGAAGTGTGCAATTGGATGGCATGGATTACTTGCAGGAAGCAGGTCTGTTGGCATGGCTGGTGGCAGAGACCAGCTTCCATGGGGATTATGGTTTACTAGTAGCTGCAGGATGAGTTCCTGCCCCAGAGGAGCATTGGCAGAGCAGGGGTAGGAGCATTGGTAGCCGCTTCTATTTCCTCATCAAGCCGGTTCTGAGGTTCTGGATCTTAGTCCTGGAAGCTGAGTGCTCCTGATGATTCTGCGGGTCCTCCTTTATGCTTTTAAAAATGCATTTTTGCAGAGAGAGGAACTTGAGAGGTAGGACTGAAACAAGCCTCATGTCCACGGCAGGTAGGGATCCAGAAGTTCCCATATGGTCAAGGGAGGGGAATGGAGATGCTGAAAGAACTTGTTGAATGGCAGTAGCCTGGAGTTGGGACAGAAGCCATGGAAAGTGAGGACTTCTCAGCTAGAGGCACAGGGCAGGGACCACAGCCTACAGTGCTGGGAGCCAGCACCACATCCAGAAGGCCAGATGTGATCAGACACACATCAACTGTCACCAATCAAGGACCAGGCCAAACTAGACAAGTCTATAAACAGAGAACATGTGGGTCCCAACCTCCCTCATAGAAGCTCCCATTCCAGGCTCCCTAGATGCAATCCTGGAGGAGAACAGAAGGAGGAAGAGTCTGAGAGATTAAGCACTTACTCAGCAGGGGCTGGATTATAATTACAAGATGGCTTGGACTAGAAGAGTCTAAGGTATGATTGACCCAAGTTTAAAATGTGTTTCTTTTCTGGAGCCCAGTAGGACCAGGGCTAATAAAGATTAGTTCAGTGATAAAAATAAAGTCATCTTTTCATTACCCATTGGAGAACTGCAGTGCTACCGTTTACTGTGCACTTTCTATGTGTCAGGAGCTGCTCTAATTTGCATCTTACCTACTACTAGCACCAGTGTTGTTCCCACTTTGCTGAAGGGAAAACTGAGGCTCAGAAAGAATACACATACTTCTCAAGTTCACAAAGTTCATAATGAATGGAGTCAAAATTTGAACCCAGAGAATCTGAGTTTAGTATCTAGTTTCTTAACCATGGTGCTAGCGCTAAAATGGGCAAGGATGGACATGGTAGAAACACAAGGAGGTTGCCATGCTCTAGCTTTGCTGCTCCAGTTATCACTTTGTTCAAGATTTTGCACTTCATTTGGCCAACCACCAAGCCTATGTTAGTGCCTATGTGGGCAAGTCATTGCAGAAGAATGAGGAATTAGACCCGATCCTGCTACCAGGCATTACCTTGCTCAGAATCTTTTCATTCGTTCATTCATTCATTCATTCATCCAGATGATAATGGTGGGGAAGAGGGAAGGATTAAAAATGAATAAGACACAGTTCCTAGCCTTAAAGGAACTCACCATCTATAAGAAAGAAAAACAAATACACAAAAGTGACAGCCCATGGTAGAAGCGGATGATTCCTAAGAAATACATTAACAGAGAGCTGTGATAGCTCAGAGCTGGGAGAGGACATTTCCAGCAAAACTTTCCTGGGAAAAAGAATGAAAGTAATTTAATTCTGTTGGGAGAATGATGTACTTCTTGTAAATTCTAAGCGTTTTTTAAGGAAATCAGTTGAAAAAAATATTGTTACAATCGAATCCTGTCTTTCCTGTGCTTAAAGAATGTTTCAAACTCTCAAGGGAGATGAACAAGGAAGAAAAAGATGAAATGGTTAGGAGTGATAATCTTCCAGCTCTGACTGTGTCCCAGCCAGTACAGCCTGGCTTATCCTCAGGCCAGTCACTCCAGAAAGCCAGACACGAATGTCGCTCCCTAAAACACAAAAATGCCTTACCAAGAGCTTTGCAGAACAGAGGCATAAAAGGGGCTTCCAGGTATAGACATTGGCATGAACACCTGCTGTTAGTTTCTGAAGCCTCACCAGTATGGCAAGAAGGACTGGGAGAATCAAAGAGAAAGTAACGGCAACAAAACCTTGAAAGCTCAAAAGCAGGGAGAAGACACCTGTCATCATAATGAGCAGATGTGGGAAAAACAAAAAACAAAAAACAAAACAAAAACCAAAAACCGAGTTATTACCTGGCAATGAGAAATCCAGGCAGTGGTGAAAACCAACCCAATCTTCCTTTGCAGCAAGCCGAAAAGCTCTGGAATTTGACAGATGCCTCTGTAGATGGAGGTTGGGGTGGAGGGGCTTGTGTAAGAAAATAAGAATTGAGAGCTTATTTATGAAGTATTGGGTCCCAGGTCCCCTCCACACTCTGTGAACTGAATCGCTGACCCTTCCCTGGCTCAACAGAAGTCTGCGACTTTGTTCTTCAGTGAGAGTAAAAGAGAGTGTCTCCGGGCCAAAGCACAGCAAGCTCAGCTGAGGTCTCGGGCCTATGCTGAAAATGGGGCATTCAAGCGACATTTGTCTACTGGATGCTGAGACACTGGCCCACCCACCTCCACCTGCCCACGTGCTCCACCGTGATGCCGCAGCCAGGAGGAAACAGTGCTCACGAATCTGTCAGCTCCAAAGGAGAGACTTAAAGATACTGACATGGGAGTTTCCTCAGCTCCATAGCCCTGTGTAGTCACCCTACAAGGTCACCCTCAAGCACACACTCCGAACTTCCAGTTTTTTATTTGTTTGCTTGTTGATGTTTGAGAAAGGGTCTCACTCTGTTGCCCAGGCTGGAGTGCAGTGGTGCCATCTCAGCTCACTGTCACCTCGACCTTCCTGGGCTCAAGTGATCCTCCCACCTCAGCCTCCTGAAGAGCTGGGACCACAGACACACACCACCACACCCGGCTAATTTAAAAATGTTTTGTAAAGATCAGGGTCTCAGTATGTTGCCCATGCTGGTCTTAAATTTAGTCTCAAGCAATCCTGCCTCAGCTTCCCAAAGAATTGGTATGACAGGCGTGAGCCACCACACCCAGCCCCAATCAGTTTTTTTAGCCCCTCCTTTTAAATATGAGCAGAAAAGATTTGCCAGACATCTAGAGAAAATTTCTAACATGAAACAGAAAGGAAAAAAAATAAACATACTAAAATAAGAAGCTCAGAGGAAACAGCCTATTTCAGGAGAAGAACATTCAGGAAAATAAACTATTCTTGATGTTTTCAGAGCTGTGAAAAAATATGGCAACCATAAAACAAGAGCAGGATATGATACAAAAAAGAAACATCCAAATCAAAAAAAGCTCTAGAAATTTACAAATATGATAGTGGAAATAAAAATATCTCAAAGTATACAAATAGGACAATAAAGCTGAAGAGACTGCTCAGCAAGTTGTTTAAAAAGAAAACCAAGGATGTCCAAGAGAAAAAAAGACGATCAGAAGGCAAATTGATATTAACATTGATGCAACCCATCAACCTTATGCACATTTCCCTAGATTTTACTCCTGCAGATGTGTGTGTGTTTGCTTGTATGCAAATATTATTACATGTGTAAGTTTGTGTATCCACCACCACAACCCATGTATAAAACAACCCCATCACTAAAAGTTTCCCTTATGTTCTTTTTTTTTTGAGATGGAGTCTCGCTCTGTCGCCCAGGCTGGAGTACAGTGGCCTGATCTCGGCTCACTGCAAGCTCCGCCTCCTGGGTTCACGCCATTCTCCTGCCTCAGCCTCCCTAGTAGCTGGGACTACAGGTGCCCGCCACCATGCCTGGCTAATTTTTTGTATTTTTGGTAGAGATGGGGTTTCACCGTGTTAGCCAGGATGGTCTCGATCTCCTGATCTCATGATCCACCTGCCTCAGCCTCCCAAAGTGCTGGGATTACAGGCGTGAGCCACACCGCACCCGGCCTCTTAGGTTCTTTTATAACCACATCAACTTCACCAACTTCTGCCCCACACTCCCTCTGTCCTACTGGCAACCACTAGGCTGTTCTTCATTTCTATAATTTTTGTCATTTCAAGAATGTTATATAAATAGAAACATACAGTATGTAACTTTTTAGGGTTAACTTTTTTTTCCTACACAGTGTAATTCCCATGGGATTCTTCCAATTGTTATATGTATTAATAGTTTCTTCCAAATGCTGGCCAGGATGCAGAGAACCAGGATCAGTCATGCATTTCAGGTGAGAATATAAAATAATACAGCGTCTCTGGAAACAGTTTGACAGTTTCTTACAAAACTAAACATACAATTTCCGTATGACTCAGCAATTGTCCTCTTTGGCATTTAACTTAGAGAGATGAAAACTTATGTTCACACTAAAACCTGCACATGAATGTCCATAGCAACTTTATTCTTAATACTCCAACGCTGAAAACAGCCAGTCCTTCCGCGGATGAATTGTTAAACCATGGTACATCTGTACTGTGTTCCTCTACGCAGCTACAAAGAGGAACAAACTATTGATATGCACGACAAGTCAGAGGCCAGTATTACTATGATAGCAAAACCAGAGAAAGGCAGTAAAAAACAGACAAACAAACAAAACTCGGGTAGTGCTGTCTTTTATGTTTCCTACAGAAACGCGAGCCACCTTCAGTTGCTATACTGGGGCTGGGGCTGGGTAACCTTCCTCTGATTGGTGTGAGTTGTAAGATGCTTGGCTGCTGTGTTGTTCCTCCAGTCCTGGGATCTCTAACTAGTTCTTCTTCTTCTTACCACCTCTCAGAGTTCTCCTTTGGTTGCCTCTTGAGTTATTTCTGGGGCTTATTGTTGTACTCAGTGGGGACAAGTGGGGTGATCAAGTCTATGATGTGTTGTTTAAACTGGGAGTCCTGAGGTGTCATTTTATACTCTGAAGGGTGGCACAGAGCCACAGGTGGGAAGGAAGACAGAGATGGTCTAGGGCCAGGGGTAGAGAGTTTTTTCTACACTGTTATTTATGAAACAAAATTGGAGCTGTCTAAAATTTACACTGGGTCTTCTAGGTCATTTTGAATATACGTATTTGTCAAGGCTGGAGTAGAGAATACATATTTTTCAGCAGCTTATTAACATGACTTACGACTTTTAAATATTTGCATACCAAATTCATAAGCCTCCGTTTCTACTCTTGCCCCAGCCTGGCAATTGCTAAGGATAGGCCTGATAAGTGTATAAATCATTAATAAGAAGTAAAAATAAAAATACTTTCTTTAAAAGAGGGAAAAGCATTTTATTGTTTCACCTTTTAATAAGCTGATTAGAAAAGTGAACTTCGGGGCCAGGCAAGGTGACTCACACCTATAATTCCAGCGCTTTGGGAGGCTGAGGTGGGAAGATCACTTGAGACTAGGAGGTCAAGCAATGTGCAGCACAGTGAGACCTTGTCTCCAAAAAAAAAAATTTTTTTTTAATTAGACAAGTGTTGCGATGAGTGCCTGTAGTCCCAACTACTTGGGAGGCTGAGGCAAGAGGACTGCTTGAACCCAGGAGTTCAAGGTTATTTTTACTAAATTTTAGCTTTTACTGCAGTAGCAACTACCCATTCTCCATAGTAGGAAACTTTGCATGCATTCTGGGAGCAGCTTAAAAGAGCCAGAGTGGGCAAAAGGGACCCTGTCTTCCAAATATCAGGAATCTGTGCTCTGATTGCCGATTGCTGCTTCTAATCACAGAGGTACAGCCAAAGAGGTGGGCAATCACTGTTGTTACACCTCCTGTCATTGCTGCAAGCCCCTCTCCCTCCAGCTGAAGCAAATTCCAGGGTACTTAAAGGGGTGGGATATCTGACTTTCCCTTCATTTTTCTGTTTTTGTGATTTGGGGGACCAGACATTAGACACTAGGACATTCAAAAGCAACTGTATTTATGGAGGAAATTAAAAAACAACTGCACATGCTCCCAAAAGGCGCAGGCTCAGCAAAGACCCAATACAACCTTAAGTTTATACCTTAGGCTGATTTTCAGCACAGAGACAGTCTATAAGAAAAAAAGTCAAAAGCCGTAAACAAAACAAAAAAACTGCAAACTCTGGGTTAAGGGGAATTGGATTTCCAGAGTTACCACATTGTTAGATTCAAATGTCCAGTTTTCAACAAAAAATCACAACGTGTACAAAGAAACATGAAAGTATGGCCCATTTAAAGGAAAAAATAAATTTGCAGAAACTGTCTCTGGAAAAGGTTTGATCTACTGGACAAAGATTTTAGAATAACTGTCTTAAAGATACTCAAAGAAGTAAAGAAAAATATAATGAAAGTAAAGAACAAACGTATAAATAAAATGGAAATATTAATAAAAGAGATAAAAACCAAAAGAGAATCAGAAACTCTGGAACTGAAAAGTACAGGAAAGGAAATAAAAAACATTTGATAGAGGGATTCAAAAGTCTATTTGAACAGGCAGAAGAAAGAATCAGCAAACTTGAAGACAGGACAATTGAAATTATTGAATATAAGAAACAGAAAAAAAAAAGATTGAAGAAAAGTAAACATAACCTAACAAACTTGTGGTACACCATTAAGTGGGACAACATAAGCATGTGGGAATCCCAAAAGGAGAAGAATGAGAGAAAGAGCCAGAGACAATATTTGAAGAAATAATTGCTGAAAACTCCCCAAATTTGATGAAGATATGAATATAAACATCCAAGAAGCTCAATGAACTTCAAGTAGAATGAGCTCAAAGAGACCTACACCAAGACACATTAAAATCAAACTCTCAAAAATCAAAGACAGAAAATCTTAAGAGCAGCAAAAGACAAGCAACTCATCACGTACGAGGGAATCTCAAAAAGATTAAAAGTAAATTTCTCATAAAATCTTTTAGAGGCCCAAAGGCAGTGAGCTGATATACTAAAAGGGCTAAAAGAAAAAAACTATCAACTAAGAATCTTGTATCCAGCAAAACCATCCTTTGAAAGTGAGAGAGAAATTAAGACATCCCCAGATAAACAAAAGCTGAAGGACTGTGTCACTGCTGAACCTGTTCTAGGTGAAATAAAAGGACAGTATATAGTGACTCAAAGCTGTTTGAAGAAATAGCAATCTCAGTAAAGGTAAATACATGGGCAAGTATAAAAGCCAGTATTATTGTAACAGTGGTTTATATTTCCTTTTTTTTACACATGATTTAAGAGATTAATTTTGTGATATTTACAACTGAAAGGGTGGGGATGGAACTGTAAAGAAGCAGAATTTTTGTGTATTATTGAAGTTAAGGTGGTATACATTCAAATTAGAGTGCTATGACTTTAGGATGTTAAATGTAACCCCCATGGTCACACAAAGAAAATAGCCATGGGGTGCTTTCAGTTATATGAGGTACTTAGAGTAGCCAAATTTATAGAGACAGAAAGTAAAATGGTAAATTCCAGGACAGGGAAAAGGGGAATGGAGAGTTATTGTTTAGTGAGTATAGAATTTTATTTTTGCATGATGAAAAGAGGTTTTGAGATGAATGATGGTGATGGTTGCACAAATATATGAATGTATTTAATACCACTAAACTGTACATTTAAAAATGGTTAAAATAGGTAATTTTATGCTATGCATATTTTATCACAATAAAAAATTGAAAAAAAAAAAAACAAAACCCTCTATTTTAGGGAGGAGATGGAAGTGTTCTACATCTTGATTTGGGTGGTATTTACATGGCGTGTACAATTATCAAAACTCATCAAATGTAGGAAGAATCAATCTTGTTAAAATGGCCATACTGCTCAAAGCAATGTACAGATTCAATGCTATTTCTATCAAACTTTTGATGACTTTTTTTACAGAATTAGAAAAACCATTCTAAAATCCATATGGAACCCAAACAGCCTGAAGAGCCAAAGCAATCCTAAGCAAAAAGAACAAAGCTAGAGGCATCACATTACTCAACATCAATCTATACTACAAAGCTACCAGTAACCAAAACAGCATGGTACAGGTACAAAAACAGACACATAGACCAATATAGCAGAATACAGAATCCAGAAATAAAGCCACACACCTACAACCATCTGATCTTCGACAAAGTCAACAAAAACAAGCAATGGGGGAAGGACTCCTTATTCAATAAATGGTGCTGAGATAACAGGCTAGCCATGTGCAGAAGATTGAAACTGGACCCCTTCCTCACAACATACACAAAAGTCAACTCAAGATGGATTAAAGACTTAAATGTAAAACCTAAAACTACAAAAATCCTAGAAGGAAATCTAGGAAATACCATTTTAGACAAGGGCCCTGGCAAAGATCTTATGACAAAGACGACAAAAATAATTGCAACAAAACCGAAAACTGACAAATGGGACCTAATCAAATTAAAGAGCTTCTGCACAGCAAAAGAAACTATCGACAGAGTAAACAGACAACCTACAGGATGGAAGAAAATATTTGCAAACCATGCATCTGACAAAGGTCTAATATCCAGAATCTATAAGGAACTTAAACAAATTAACAAGCAAAAAACAAACAACCCCATTAAAAAGCGGGCAAAGGACATAAACAGACACATTTCAAAACAGGACATATATGGAACCAACAAACCTATGAAAAACTGCTGAACGTCACTAATTGTTGGAGAAATGCAAATCAAAACCACAGTGAGATACCATCTCACACCAGGCAGAATGGCTATTAGTAAAAAGCCAGAAAAATAACAGATGCTGGTGAGTTTGTAGAGAAAGGGGACACTTGTATACTGTTGGTGGCAATGTAAATTAGCTCAGTCATTCTGGAAAGCAGTTTGGTGATTTCTCAAAGAACTTAAAATAGAATTACCATTCAAACCAGCAATCCCATTTTTGTATATATACCCAAAGGAATATAAATCTACCATAAAGACACATGCAAGTTATGTTTATTGCAGCACTATTCACAATAGCCAAGACATGCAAACAACCTCAATGCCCATCAACAGTAGACTGGATAAAGAAAATGTGGTACATATACACCATGGGATACTATGCAGCCATACAAAAGAATGAGATTATGTCCTTTGCAGCAACACCGATGGAGCTGTGGGCCATTATTTTAATTCAGCTAACACAGGAACAGAAAACCAAATACATGTTCTCACTTATAAGTGGGAGCTAAACTTTGAGTACACATGGACACAAAGAAGGGAACAATAGACACCAGGGTATACTTAAGGGTGGAGAGTGGGAGGAGGGTGAAGATTGAAAAACTACCTATTGGGTACTATAGCTTATTACTTGGGGGATGGAATAATCTGAACATCAATCCCCCGTGACACACAATTTGTCTATGTAACAAACCTGCACGTGTACCCCTGAACCTAAAATAAAAGTTAAAAATAACAAAAACTCATCAAATGGAGCACTTAAGATTTCAGTTATATGAGGTACTTAGAGTAGCCAAATTTATAGAGACAGAAAGTAAAATGGTAAATTCCAGGACAGGGAAAAGGGGAATGGAGAGTTATTGTTTATAACAATTATAAGCAGTTATAACAATATTCTATTGTATGTTAATTATATCTCAATAAAAAATATAAAAACATTAAAAAGTTAAGTAAAGACAGAATCAATAGTTCTCAGAGAAAGGTGAAAATTGTGAGGATAGTTCACAACTCACAGAAGTTTGGGATTCATAGATCACCTTGAGGCCATCCTCTCTGAGAGTTCATGAAGCCTTATGTTTGTGAAGAAGCCATTGCTGGTGACAACAGTTGGGCAATAATAACAACCCCCTTGTTAGTGTTTCCAGCACATTATAATTTACACTAAAATTTCAGATATATAATCCTATGTGACTTTGCTCAAAGAGGCTGAAAAATATGTGTAATTACTGATGCCTATCTTGGGAAACTGCCCTCCAAAACATTCCAAAGGGGCTTGGCAACTGTTGGGTGGTGACTCTGTAGAACAAATAAAGCTTTCGCCTCCCTTGAGCAAACCCCATGGAATGCAATTTCTGGGCACCGTGCTGGCCAGACCTCGCATAGCTAATGTCAAAAGGATAGAACAAACCCGCCCACTGAGTTGGACCATGTGTTAGGAAGCTGGCTCCCCTCCTACAGGTGCTGAGAGGATGTGAGGAGAAGGGTGCAGCAGGTACAACATAGGAGGGTCTTTGTCACCATGTCTTTCACTCTTTTCTCTCACTCTCAACTCCTACAGATACGTATATATTAAACAACAAATCAAAAGTGTATAAAGTGAAAATAAAAGTTTCTTCATTCCAATACCACTAAAATCCAGCCTTCAGAAGTCACCATGGTTAAAAGACAGTGATTCTTAAATTCTTTTTCTGCTCTAAGCATTTATTTTGAGTGATCTCATCCATGCCCATGACTTTGAATATCACCTGTAGTTTGATGTGTTTCATATATCTTATCTTCTGAGTTCCAGAAATCAATAACCAATGTCTACTGGAGAAACTCCACCAGGATATCCCTCAAGCACCAAAAACACATGCCCCAAGCTGTCTTTTTGTCTTCCCTTAACCTGATTTGATGGTGACAGTTCCTGTCCGCCAACTCCAGCTGGAAGCCTGTGGTCCTCTTCTACTCCTCCTGCCCCTCAACTCCTACATCTGGTCACCATGGCCTGTTTATCTTGTGTTTCTCATACATAAAGAATTTAAAATATTGTATGAAGTCCACTTTTCCCTGAGTGCAGATGGCTTTCAGAGGTGAGAAGCAAAAGGTGAAGATCATTGAGAAGCACAGGGAAGGAGAGCTTAAGGCAGTGATTGCCACACACATTCCACAGAGGAGCCTTCGAGTGTCTTGGGAGACATGTTGGGGGCAGAGTGAGGGGTGTCTTAGTTTGGGTTCCCTTGGAAGCAAACCCTAAGATAATCATGGGTACATAAAGTTGATTTGGGAGGTGAGTCAAAGAAGCAGAAGTGAAGGAACATTAGGAGTGATACTGGGATGGGAGGAATGTCGGTCAAGTGTTTGTGAATGAGTAGATCACTGTGGGTAACTGGGGCTCAGTCTTACTGGGGATTGTCTGAGAAGTTGTATGGAATACATCCTAGAACTGTCCCTCTAGAGCTGTAGGGCTGATCCCAGTCTCCACTGGTTGTGTGTCACCTCCAGAGATTAACACCCCCACACTTCTGGAATGCACAACACATGGCTGCGCAGTCTTCTCAAGCTCCTCTAAAAGCAAAGCAGAGAGATGCCATGGCATGCACTTGATATGGGACCCTACAGTGGTACACGGAGGAAGACATAGTGCATCACAAATATTTACGACAAGGGGAGGTGGCGTGAGCCCAGCTCCTGACCCCAACACCCACTAAATAACAGAACTTCCCTGACTATTTTATGTACATCAAAGTTTCATTAGTTGTTTGAAGAAAGCATTTTGCAGCTGGAATCATTTGAAAGACACTGTTCTTTACAGTCTGATTTCAGCCTAATTAGTAGCTTCACTGTGTGTGTCCCTCCTTGACATATATGATTGTGTATCTCCAGTTCCCTGGCAGATACTGAAATTCCAGCATTAAAATCTCAAGCACTCATTCTATTCACATGAAATCTCTGTTAAGATGCACATACACCTGACAGGACCCTTTCTGAGCTGCCATTTACATTTAATGTAATTACTGATAAAATAGGATTTACATCTGCCACTTTGCTATTTGTTTTCTGCCCTGAGTCTGTGTTCTTTTATTCCTCTGTCGCTGACTTATTTTATGTTGAATATTGTCTAGTGTACCATTTTAATTTCCTTGTTATTTATTTCACTATAATTCTTAAGTCATTTTCTTAGTGGTTGCCCTGGGGTTACAATTAGCATCTCAACTTTAAAAATAATCTAGTTTAGGTTAATGCTAACTTAATGTCAATTGCATACGCAAACTTTGCTCCAATAACACTCAATTTCCTCGCCCTTTCATTGTGTAATTATTGTCATACAAATTACATTTTATACATTATAAGCACATAAACATAGTTTTATAATTATTGCTTCATGCTGTTGTCTTTTTAAAATAATAGATTTTTTAAAAAAAATTTGTGGCAAAGTATACATAAAATAAAATTTAGCATTTTAACAATTTTAAGTGAACACTTCAGTGGCAGTAAACACATTCACGTTGTTGTTCAACCATCACCACCATCCATCCCCAGAACTCTTTTCATCCTGCAAAACTGAAACTCTACTCATTAAACAATAACTCTTCATTTCCCCCTACCCCAAGCCCCTGACAACCACTATCCTAGTTTTGTCTCAATGAATTTGACTACTTTAGTAACTTACATGAGTGAAATTATACAGGATGTGTCCTTTTGTGACTGGCTTATTTCACTCAGTACTCAGGTTCATCCATGTTGTAGCATGTGTCAGAATTTCTTTTTCCTTCAAGTCTGAATAATATTCCATTGTACGCACATACCACATTTTGCTTATTGAATTCATCCATTGATGAGCACTTGGGTTGTTTTTGCTTTTTGGCTAGTTTTAATAATGTTGCTATAAACATGGGTGTGCAAATATCTCTTTGAGACCTTACTTTCAATTCATCTGGACATATAACCAGAAGTGGAATGCTGGATCAGATGGTAATTCTACATGTAATTTTTTGAGGAACTGTCATACAGTTTTTCATAGTGGTTGTCCTGCCTTCCATTTCCACCAACACAACACAAGGGCACAAAGATTCCGGTTCCTCTACATTTTTGCCAACACGAATTATTTTCTGTGGGTTTTTTTTTTTTTTTTTTTTTTTTTAGCAGCCATCCAAATGAGTGTTATTTTCTTAATTATTAGTCATGTTGAGCATCTTTTTATGTGCCTATTGACCATTTGTATATCTTCTTTGGAGAAATCTCTCTTCAGGTCTTTTGCTCCTTTTAGAATTTTGGATTGTTTTTTGTTCTTGAGTTTTAAGGATTCTCCATACATTCTGTATATTAATCCCTTATCAGAAATGTGATTTGCAAATATTTTCTCCCGTTCTGTGGATTGCCTTTTTACGCTGTTGATAGTGTTTACAAACTTTTTAATTTTGATGAATTCCAATTTGTCTATTTTTTCTTTTGTTGCTTGTGCTTTTGGTGACATTGCCAAATCCAATGTCATGAAACATTTGCTCTCTGTTTTCGTCTAAGGATTTTATAGTTTTAGCTCTTACGTTTAGGTCTTTGGTCCATTTTGAATTTGTTTTGTATATATTATTAGGTAAGGGTCCAACTTCATTCTTTTGCATTTGGATATACAGTTTTCTCAGCACCAATTGTTGAAAAGACTGTCCTTTCCCCCTACTGAATGGTTTGTGTGCCCTTGCCAAAAATCATTTCATTATATGTGTGAAGATTTATTTCTGGGCTTTCTATTCTATTCCTTTGAGTCCATATGTCTATCTTTAATGCCAGTACCACACTATTATGATTACTGTTTCTTTGTAGTAAGTTTCAAAAAATCAAATAGGAAAAACAAGAGTTACAAAAAATAATACACTTGTGCTATCTTTTATATTTGTCTAAGCAGTTAACTTTACCAAGAATCTTTGTTTATTATGTGGATTAATGTTACTTTCTAGTGTCCTTTCATTTCTGCAGATTCTTTTTAGTATTTCTTGTGGGGCAGGTTGGTTAGTGATAAATTCTGTTTTTATTTATTTGGGAATGTCTTAATTTCTCTTAATTCTTGGTTGATGGCCTTGCTCTTTCAACATTTTGAATGTGTCATCCTACTAATCTCTGGCTTCCATAGTTTCTAATGAGAGGTCACCTTTTAACCTTATTGAAGATCCATTATATATAATGAGTCATTTTTTAATTTTCAGATTCTTTCTGCCTTTGAACTATTTGATAATAATGTGCTTAAGTGTGAATTTCCTTGATTTCCTCCTATGTGGAGTTCATATCCTCTGAGACTCCCATTATATGTATGTTGGTGTGCTCAATGGTGTCATACAGGTTCATTTTTCTTTATTCTTTTTTTTTCTTTCTGTTTATCAGATTGGATAATCTCAATTAACTTGTCTTCAAGATAACAGATTCTTTCTTCTGTCATCTGAAATCTGTTGTTGAGCCTCTCTAGTCAAAATTTCATTTTACTTATTTTATGAAAAGTCACTGTGCTTTTCAACTCTGGAATTTCCATTTGGTTCTTGTTTATAATTTCTATCTCTTTATTAATATTCTTTATTTGGTTAGACATCACCCCCATACTTTCCTTTAATTCTTTAGACATGCTTTCACTTAGTTCTTTGAACATATTTTTAAATCTGATTTTAAATTCTTCACCTGGTAGGTACAATATCTATTTCCCTTTGGGGACAGTTTTTATTAATACTTAATTTCTCAATATGGACATATTTTCCTGTTTCATATGTGTCTCATAATTTGGGTTGAAAACTGGACATTCTACATAATAGAACCTGGCAACTCTGGAAATCAGATTTTCACACTTTTTTGCTGTGCTGCTATTGTTGTTTCTATTCAGTTAGCTTAGTGGTCAGAGATTCCCTTAAATCCCTTGATCAATAAGTGTTTTCATCCTTTGCTAAGGGGCTCTCTGTGTGTGTTGGGGCACACCTGCATCACTTGGCGGTTCTACAATTTCTGCTTTAGACTTTACTTCCTGCTTGCATAAGACCTCAAGGCCAAATACATGTGAAATAGTGAGGCTTTCTCGAGGCTTCACACAAGCCTGCTGACAAAACAGCCTTCTAGATCCTCAGGAATATGTCAGATCTTTCCAATGTGGATATTTCACTTCTCACATCTTTCTTTAAGTTTTTGGCCAGGCTCTTGTTTGACTAAATTGGTATCACCGCTCCAGGCAGCGGTGAGGTTAAACGGGTGCTACTGATTGTTTTTGAAAAACACTTTGGGGCTAGGACTTTTCCTCCAGGGCAACCTTTAAGTCAGATCATATAAAAACAACACCTTTCCAGGAAACTGCAAGATGGATCAAATAGTGACAATGTTCTGGCGATGGGACTACATGAGGAGCTTCAAACCTGGTCTGCCCCATCTGGTGGCTGCAAGTTACTGGTTTTTAAAGATACGGGTGATTGTGAGGTTTCTGGGTTATAAAGCTACAGAGAAGAGGGAAGGGGGAGGGAAACAGGTCAAATTACAAAGTCACAGATCCTGGTGTTTTTATTGAGATTTTGCAATTTTTCTTGAATGAATGCTCCTCAGATTATTATAAATTTGGTTAATTTTGAGTTCTATAAAACTGATTTTGACAATTTTCATCAGCATTTTCATTGCTTTTAAAGAGGTCCTTATTCCTGAATTTCCAACTCCAGAATATGCATTGTATGTATGTATGTGTGTATTTTCTGTTATGGAAAATTTCAAATACATACACAAATAGAGAGAATAGGATAATAAAATCCCATGTACCCATCAAGACAGGTTCAACAAATTTTAACATATGGCTGGTTTTGTTTCAGTTTTTTGTAGCCTGCATCCCAAGAAAGCAGAGGCTCAAGTGAAGATGTAGATACTTTATTAAGGAGGGCTTTCCTACAGAAAGAGCCAATACTAGGGTGTTAGTGAGCTAGCCATTGCTAAGTGCAAATTATTGCCCTTTTTTTTTTTTTTTTTTTTTTTTTGAGATGGAGTCTCACTCTGTCACCCAGGCTGGAGTGCAGTGGCGTGATCTCAACTCACTGCAACCTTCGCCTCCCAGGTTCCAGTGATTCTCCTGCCTCAGCCTCCTGAGTATCTGGGACTACAGGCATGCGCCACCACACCTGGATATTATTATTATTATTATTATTTGTATTTCTAGTAGAGATGGGGTTTCACCACGTTGGCCAGACTGGTCTCGAACTCCCAACCCCAAGTGATCTACCTGTTTTGACCGCCCAAAGTGCTGAGATTACAGGCGTGAGCCATTGTGCCCAGCCTTCCAACTCATTGCCTTTGAGAAGTCATTATAAGCTGCTTTTCAGGGCTGTGTGTTTCTGTGAGAAAGGTGGAAGAATGTATCCATTGAGCCCTCTTTGATGAAAGGATCATCACAAAGGGTATTAACTCCTCTATACTTCCAGTTTCAAGTGTGTGGCTGCTTAGGTGGCTCCTTGGCATCAGAAGGAAAGTCACAGGGAACAAGAGTCCAAAGTACAGGTGCAAAGGGACATGCTGCCACGTGCGAACACCAGTTCCTGCAGCAGCGACTGGCACAAGTGACAGGTGAGGTCAAGAGATTGCAGGGCCTGATACACATCTGTATGTTACCCCAGCTCCCTGTCCCCGCCTCCCATGTTGGATTAGGATCTGCATTTATAACAAGCTTCCCAGCTGCTTTCAATGTACTCTGGAGGGCGCTTATCTACTCTCACGTTGAAATCACTGGGTTCCTGAGTCTGGCATTCACAAGTTGTCAAATTCTGGAGGTTGGTTGTAGTAACTAGGGCTCCCTCTGCTGGTTACAATTAAGATTTCAGCAGGCTGTCTTCAGCCCACAGCTATCCATGCCTACCCCTGTGATTCTCCAGAAAAGGGGGCCTCTGCTGTGCTCTAGGCAGGTGCACAGATCCCTCAATCTAAGGATCTCGCTGATGTCACAGACTCAGCTCTGACTAGACCACTTCTGACCAAAGAAAAATCCAAATCTCACCTCTTTCAAAAGTCCTCTCAATTACCTCCAGTCAGAATGAATTGTACTCTCAAATCCTGCTGCTGTGGGGTGGCAGTAAGGAACCACTTTGACAGAGATGATGCTTTAGCCAATGCCTGGCCCTTACTGAGCACTTACTATCTGCCAGGTGCTATTCTGAGTGTTCGACATATGAGTGAGTTAATATACTCACTCATCATCATGAGTCTATAAGGTAAGCACCATTATTATCTGTCTTGTACAAATGAGGAAACTGAGGTGCAGAGAGTTTAATTTCCCCAAAGTCACACAGCCAGTTAAGGGGCAGAGCCAGGATCCCTAGGCCATCTGGTGCAATAAATATTATTTGTATTATGACTGTGCCCACCGAGGCACTGTTAGGGCCTTGACATCCATGATCACATTTAGCTTTGCAGGTGAGAAGCTGGAACTCAGAGAGGAAGAGGAAGACATTGCAGCTGACCTGGGTCTGCTTGTGCCCCTGCTCAACAAGTCTGCCCAGTGAGCCTCCTGCATCAGACGCATCTGTATGCCATAAAAATGCATATTCCTCATGAGTCTCAGCCAGTGAGCTTTGGGAGGGATTGTGAGAATCTGCATGTTAATAAGCACCCCCAGTTGATCCTGATTCACACAGAAGTTTGAGAAACCTTACCACCCTGCCCATCCCCGTCCATTAGAGCACATTCTACCAGTCACCTTAGATAAAAGCTACTCGAACGTGGATCTCTTTTTCTTTATAATGGTTAAAAATGCCTTCTCTGCAAGTAATAGAATCTTTGACAACAGTGGCTTAAAATCCTAAAGATCTTTATTTCCTTAGTTCACACAATGTCCAGAATTTGACAGTCTCAAGACTGGTGTAGCAGCTCAGCAATGGTGCCAGAGGGCCTCGTTCCTTCAACGTCTGTGTTTCACTATCCCTGAAACTTGGCTGTTTTCTGTGCTTGTTGCTTCATTGCCACAAGGTGGTTGCTGCAGATCCAGGCATCTTATCTAAACAGTTACTTCCCCAGATTTTGTTGCAGCGAGGGCATGGTCACGTGACAGGCTTAGCCTAGCAGATGTTCTCACCCGGAATTTTTACCTGGGAGCTGGTGTCAAGAAGAGGGCACAGTGGGGGCTCCATTCTGGGGGACAATGGTGATGGCCCTGGTGGCCGAAATGGATTCTCCTGCCACCTTTTTCTTAGGTCAAGCAATGATGTCGTTACCTGATGGGTTTTGTCATGCAATTTTGGCTGTAGTGCCTGGCTTCATGGTCACTCTTTGCTCCTGCATGTTTTCTAAGCATGATTCCCTAATATTCCCAGCTAGTCTGTGAGTTTCCTGATGTCCTTTCAATATTTTCTCCTCTCCTTGACTCAGCCAGTGAATGTCCATTGCTCCAGACAGACTTACCAGGCTTGGATCTTTCAGGTCTCAGCTGAAACACAATTCCACAGAAACGTCCCCAGGGCTCAGAGGAGAGTTGCCTGTTATTCCCGTAACAAAACCTGTGTCTTTCCTTCATCACACTTATCACAGCCTGTCAGTATTTTGTTCGATTACTTGCTTTCTGGCTCCCCACTGGGATAGACGCTCCATGGAGTGATGGATCACTGTCTTCTTGTGTGGATAGCATAGAGCCTGACACACAATAGGTGTTCAAAATGGTTGTGGTTGAGTAGATGAATGGATACATGAATGGCTGAAGAGGGCTTGTTTTGAGATGGGGCTGACCTGGGAGTCACCAGATGGGCAGATAAGCCCCTTGCTTCAGGTACATTCCTTCTCCAGAGTCACATGGAGACTCCAGTTCTGTTCTTTTGCCATCGTTGATCACAAGAAGGCATCATGAAGAGAAAACCCTATTCTTAAGCAGGGTCACAAGGGTTGTCCCTGCCCTGGGTGGGGAGGGTGCCCGCCACCGCAACAAACACCCACTAGCCAAGCATACCAGGGAATAATAATAAAATAATAATTAGATATAGGCTATAACTGGCTCTAATGCTTGTGCATAATGCCTAGTTAGACACTGGTAACCCTGGAAATAACAGGGGGGACATTAATGATACCAGGGAGTTTTTCACCAGGCTGACCTGTGTTGGGGCTTATTCCAGTTACTGTTGTTGCATAACACACTATCCCTAAATGTAGTGGTGAAGAACATTCATTTATTATTCTTATGGGTGACGATTTCCGGCAAGGGCACAGTGGGGATGGCTTGTCTCTGCTCCACGCTGTCTGGGCCTCAGCTTGAAGACTTGAGGGCTGCGGATAACTGTCAGTGTCTGGCGCTGGTGTTACCCGGAAGCTTAGTTACTCACACGATTGGTAGCTGATTAGCTGATTTGTTGGCTGAATGCCCACATAAGGCATTTCCATGTGATTTGGACTTCCTTATAACATGGTGCCTAGGTTCCAAGGGTGAGCGCTGGTGGAGGTCGGGGCAGGTGGGGGGAGAGAGAGAGAGAGTGCGAGAGAGAGAGGGAGAGAGAGAGAGGCAGAAGCCATATTGCCTTTATAATTGATCAGAAGTCACATAGGATCGCTGCCACTGAACTCTACCAGTCAAGGCAGTCTCAAAGGACCCATATTCCAAGGGAGAAATTAGACTCCGTCTTTTGATTGAGGCAGGAAGAGTGTATAGAATTAGAAATACCACTGTGGCCATTTTGGGAAAATATGATCTGTTACAGACCCCCTGCCCACCCACCCTGCACTGCTCTAACCCACTAAATTGGGATTAATTCCAGCCAGTCGAGGTCAGGCTCTTCCCGATCCCTTCCACCTGCCTCTCAGCCTCATGTCACTCTGGTTCATTAACACATCTTCCCTTCTCATGTTTCTCCCCCTGCCTGAATTTGAGGAACTCGTGACATTCTTCAAGGCCAGCTCTTATGAGAAGTCCTCCCTGATTGTTCCAGCCTCCCAGCTGGGCCTTAGGGCTTCTTTTCCCTCTGAAACCTGCTTTTCCTTCCAGGACTGGTGTGGAGCTCTGAGCACCCGGGACTTTATCAAAGAAGATGCAGCTGTGGCTTTCTGGGCTGAGGCCAGGATGGCAGCACAGTGATTACGGAGTCAGACACAGAGAGGTGACCGAAGAGGGGCCAGAGTGAGCCTGGAGAGGAGGGAAGGAGCTTCCCACATCACAGCTCTCTAGGGCCCACCTCATGGAGGAAGAGCAACAGAGCTGTGCCCCATGACACCTGGAGTCCCTGAATTGCTCAGGCGAAAAAGCACTGGTGTCAGTTGCACGCTTCCTTCCTTCACAGCCCACAGCCAGTCCCTTATCACGTCTTGTGGGCTCTGCCTTCTCCACTTCCCACCCACCCATCGCTACCAACCTGGACCACACCACCCTCATCTCTTACCTGGGTGCTTACAACAACCTCCTCCATGGACTCTGTGCAGCAGCCAGAGGGTTTCCTTTAGAACGCAAGTCATATCCTGTCACTTCTTTGCTCAAAACCTTCCTGGCCTTCTCATCTCAATCACAATAGAAGCCCAAGTCCTTACTACGGCTTACAGGGCTCCACAGGATCTGTGTTCCCCTCCAGTTACCCTTACCCTTACTTTTTCACTGCAGGACCATTGCCTCCTTTATCTTCCGCATACATACCGGGGTACTCCCAACTGGCTTTGCTCCCCTGCTCCAGAACCTGCTCCTTCAGATGTTCACATGGCTCTCCCTCATCATTCATGTCAAATTTCTACCCAAATACCACCTGTCAGAGAGCCTGGCCTGCCCAATCCTGCCCCCGACATACTCCCATCCTGACTTTTATTCATCAGTGTACCAATCATTACTTGAATTTGTATTTTAATTTGATTATCCATCTTATCATGTATCTCCCCCTACCTTCTCCCACTTCCATCCCACTGTCCACCTTCCCACCCCCTTGATGATAAACTTTCAGAAAGCACTAATCATCTGTGCTGAATCCCCAGAACCTGGTCACAGGAAGGGCTCATTAATCACCTGTGATTCAATGAAATCTTGGTCATATAATTTAATGGCCTGGTGCCCTTGGGAAGTCACATATTGTAAAATCAGACGAGGTGGGTTGCCAGTGTCAAACACAAGATACCAAAACCTTTTTATACAGTTATCCTACCTACCCCTACATGTATTTCATGATTAAACAGAAAGCTGGTCCTTCAGGCCGAAGCACTGGCCATCAGATGATTTTACAAATACCCGTAATTCCCCCATCTAGCTGTAGGAGGTGCCCTACTCTCATTCCTAAGGGTTAAGAAATATTGGGCGGGGCATACTTCATACTGACAACAGGCATGTCCTCTGGGGGTAGGAGTGAAAGAGGAGTGGGGAAGGGGGAACTGACTATTTTTTCACTCTCTTACTGGCTCACATATTTAAGGAATTTTTATAATGGGAATATATTTGTATAAAAATAGTTTAATGCATCTATATACTTTTAAATTTTTTTAGAGAAAGCAAATTTATGACAGAATGGCCAGAAAGTCTGACTATATAAGTAATATTACTTAATTTTGTTCCAGATTGAACCCCCTTGATTACATCTTCTGAGGCACACTAAAACTGTAGGTTTATTCCATGAAAGAGGCACAGATCATCCAAGGCACTGTGTGAGAATGATGGAGCTGCTGCATAACACTCCACTTTCATTGCAGTTTTGCACAGCACAACCAATTATGCCCTGAGGAGGGACAACACATTGAACTTCTCATGTTAAGGTCACTGAACTTATAATGTATTGTAATGTGACATCAATACATCATTTTATGTATATTTACCTGTGTTTCCACCTGTAGATTGGCAACCATTGACACATAAACAAATGATTTCAATAAAGTACGGCAAGTGATTATAAAGGTATGTGAAGACTAGTATGACAGCAAGGAGTGGAGAGAATTTGCTCTAAGCCTCAGCTTCCCCATTGGTACCAGTGTGTAATAATTCCACCTTTGAAGGTTGCTGGGAGGAGAAATGACATAATGTCAGGGGGAGTCCCTGGTACTAACATTCATTGTAATGGGACATGTTGAATTCAGCTCTTTGAGGCTGGCTTCCCCAGGCAAGTGTGATCAAGGTTGGGAGGAGGAGTGGTCTAGAGCAAGAAGTAGGACAGGCGAAGAGGCTGCTTCTGGGAATAGGGATGCTCATCAGCATAGGAATGAGAGAGCCAATAAACTAAGCAGTTGCAGGAAAGGAGGTTGGGAGGAGGTGTCCAAGAATGCCTCCCTAGGGCTGGGTACCACAGCACAGACACACTTCCTTGTTTCTGCTTCATTTTTCCTCTGTATCTCTTTGTAAGCCTGTGATGGGATTTATCAGTGGATACCTCTTTAGAATTTGTGTAGGTAGTACTGCGTAACATACAGATTAGGCACTAGAGCCAGTCTACCTGGGTACGAATCCCAACTCTGTCATTTATTTACTATTTTGTGATCTAAGTAACTCTCAAAATCTCTGCTTCCTCATTTGTAAAATGGGGATAATATTCGTACTTTCCTCAAAGAGTTGTTGGAAGGATTAAATAGATACTTACGATAACCTTAGAATAGTGACTAGCATATTGTACACTCTCGATGAATGTTAAATATTAAAATCCAATCAGTCATTTCGTTCATTCATTCATTCATTCCCCATTTCATTTAATTTTTGGCTCTTTTATGAATTCTTATGGGTACTTATCTACACCAGGCACTAGGCTAAGTGAGGAGAATGTAGGGCTAAATAAGACATGGTTTTTGCCCGTGAAAAGCACATAGTCTAGGACAGGGAAGGAGAGATGTAGGCCAGATGACCTTAAGCCAAAGTGGTCTAGAAAGACAATGAAGGGAAGGCATAGAGAGAAAAAAAGAGACCTAGTGTGCTTGGATGCAGCGATGTGGGAGGAAGATGGGGAAGGTTTTGCAGAAGAGGAAACATTTGAACTTAGTGCTGAAGAGTGAATAAACACTTTCGGAGCTAATTAATATAATATAATACAATAATGAATAATATCCTATGCTGCATAACAAGACACGTGAAAATGTGGTGACAAAACAGCAACCAGTGCTGTGGCCGGGAATTTGTGTTAGGCTCAGCTGGGGAGTTTTCTACTGAACTACACTCCAAACTTGAATTTTAAAACAGATATGGGGATACTCTGGATATCTATTTCTTCCTCAATGGGTTTTGATAGTTTGTGTCTTTCAAGGAATTTGTTAATTTTATCTAAGTTGTCAAACTTTTTTTCTTTTTGAGACCGGGTCTAGTTCTGTTACCCAGGTTAGAGTGCATTGGCCGGATCTCAGCTCACTGCAACTTCTGCCTCCTGGGCTCAAACCATCCTCTCACCTCAGCCTTCCGAATAGCTGGGACTACAGGTGTGTGCCACTGTGCCTGCTATTTTTTTTTTTTTTTTTTTTTTTTTTGGTACAGACAAGCCTAGGCCATGTTGCCTAGGCTGGTCTCAAACTCCTGAGCTGAAGTGATCCTCCAGCCTTGGCCTCCCAAGATTACAGGCATGAGCCACCACACCCCGCTAAGTTGTCAATCTTTTTTGCATAAGTTTGTCCATAATACTTCTAAATTATTCTTCAAATAGCTATTGGGTCTCTTATTCCTGATATTAGTAATTTGTGTCTTTTTTATTTTTTGCTGATCAGTCTGGCTAGAGACTTATCAATGTTATTCATGTTTCCAAAGAACCTACTTTTAGTTACACTGAATTACTATTTTGTTTTTCTATTTTCTGCTTTATTGATTTATGCTGTTTGGTATTTCCTTTTCCATTTACTTTAGATTTTAGGTCTTCTTTCCCTTCCTTTCCTTTCCTTTCCCTTCCCTTCCCTTCCCTTCCCTTCCCTTCCCTTCCCTTCCGTTCCCTTCCCTCCCCTCCTCTCCCCTCCCCTCCCCCTCTTTCTCTTTTTCTCTTTCTCTCTTTTTCTCTCTTTCTTTCTTTTTTTTTGATGGAGCTTTGCTTTTGTTGCCCAGGCTGGAGTGCAATGGCACAATCTTGGCTTACCACAACCTCCGCCTCCCGGGTTCAAACGATTCTCCTGCCTCAGCCTCCTGAGTAGCTGGGATTACAGGTGCCTGCCACCATGCTAAATTTATATTTGTAAAAATACAAATAATTTTGTATTTTTAGTAGAGATGGGGTTTCTCCACGTTAGTCAGGCTGGTCTCGAACTCCTGACCTCAGGTAATCCACTGGCCTTGGCCTCCCAAAGTGCTGGGATTATAGGCGTGAGCCACCGCGCCCAGCCTGGTTTAATTTCTTCTCTTTTTAGCTGCCTAAGGTGGAAGGTGAGTTCATTGGTTTTTTTTCTTTGTTTCTAATATAGACATTTTAGTGCTATAAACTTTCCTCTGCTGCATCTTATGCATTTTTATATGCTGTGTTTTTAGTTTAAAATACTTTGTAATTCTCTTTTAAAATTTCTCCTTTGATCCATAAGTTATTCAGAAGTCTTTTCTTTAGTTTCCAAATGTTTGGAGACTTTCCAGATATATTTATGTTATTGTCATCTAATTTAATTTCTTTGCCTTCAAAGAACATTGATACTATTTGTAATTTTTATTCTTGATGGACTGATTCTTTTATCATTCAAAAATATTCTTTTTCTTTAGTAACAATCTTTGGCTAGTTTGTTAAATATTTGGATAGCCACTCCAGCTTTGTTATGGTTACCATTTGTGTGGTATATAACTTGTATTCTTTTACATTTAACCAATTTCAACTCTGTACTCATATTTGATTTTTTGTAGCAGTATATAGTTGGGTCTTGCTTTTTATCCAATCTGATAATAGTTGCCTTTTAATTGGGTGTTTGGGCAATTTACGTTGAATGTGATTATTAGTATGGTTGGGTTTAATCTACCATATTGCTACTTATTTTTAAAAACTGTCTCAACTATTCTTTGTCCCCTTTTCTCCTTTTCTGTCTTCTTTTTCTATTAATTGAGTATTCTTTACTATTACATTGTGTTTATGTTGTTGGTTTATTACTGATAACTGGGTTTTCTTGTTGTTTTCTTTTTTTTTTTTAGATGGAGTCTCACTCTGTTGTTCAGGCTGGAGTGCAGTGATGCTATCTCAGCTCACTACAGCCTCCATCTTCCAGATTCAAGAGATTTTCCTGCCTCAACCTTCCAAGTAGCTGGGATTACAGGCATGCACCACCACACCCAGCTAATTCTTGTATTTTTAGTAGAGACAGGGTTTTGCCATGTTGGCCAGGCTGGTCTCGAACTCCTGACCTCAGGTCCTCCGCCTGTTTCAGGCTCCTGAAGTGCTGGGATTACAGACATAAGCCACCATGCCCAGCCTGTTTTCTTTTCTTTTCTTTCTCTTTCTTTTTTGAAACAGGGTCTCACTCTGTCAACCAGGCTGAAGTGCAGTGGCACCATCTCGGCTCACCGCAACTTCTACCTCTCAAGTTCAAGTGATTCCCCTGCCTCAGCCTCCTGAGTAGCTGGGACTACAGGCACATGCCACCATGCCTGACTGATTTTTTTTTTTTTTTTTTTTTGTAGAAATGGGGTCTCACCATATTGGGCAGGCTGGTCTTGAACTCTTGGCCTCAAGTGATCTACCCATCTTGGCCTCCCAAAGTGCTGGGATTACAGGTGTGAGCCACCGTGCTGGCCTTCTTTTCTTTTACTGGTTTCTTTAGGTTTATAATATAGATTTTTAACTTGTCACAGTCTGTCTTCAATTAATATTTTATTACTGCATGTATTATATAAGAAATTTACATCAGTGTTTTTTTTCCTTCCTGGCTATTGTGTTATTCTTTTCATACATTTTACTTCTACAATGTTGCTATTATTTTTGCTTTAAATGTAGAGAATGCCACCATTGAATTTCTTAGTGATGTTGATGCCCCTGTCACTACTCATTTCTGATGGCCTCGGTGAATGGTGGGTGGGTCCTCTGGACCCTCTGAGGGAAATAATCCTTTGGAAGATGTCTCCTAGCCCCTCATAATATGTCAACCTCAGCATGCCCATTTCCCTGAGCCTTTTAATTTTTTCCTCTATCATGCACCATAGCAAATCAGCCCCTTCGACTGTACTTAGCATAAGTCATCACTTCTTCCAGATGTTTGGAGCCACTAAGCCAGTTTGCACCAGCTCTTGGTATCCTCACCTGGGTGTTAAATCTCGTATCACAAAAGAATGGCCCCAAGTCAATAAAGTTTTCATTGTTTAGGCTAATGTTACAGCCTCCTTGATAAAGCACCCTCAAATCCACTGCCAGAGTTCTCCCATGATCCTGCTGTCTCATGATGGCTGGTTTTTCGGATCCTTTAGACTACAGTCCCTTTATTTCTTTGTTGGATATGGCACATCCCCAACTGAGTTATGCTGCAACTTAGCGGGACTTATCAGCCTGGAGGCCAAGAGAAGAGGCAGAAATAAATCCTGAGTAGGGCTCCTGCTGCAGGGGAGAGATTTCTTCAGTGTCTTCCCATATGGGGCAGGAGGTGGGGAGAGAAGTTACTGGATCTTAATAGGAAGGAGGCCAGGCCTGCCTATGGGCTCTGAAGGTCCAGAGGAGTTTGGAAGTCAAAATGTTTCAGGGTATCCACCCAGATGTACCCAATCCATATTGCCTGGGATAATACGGGATGAGGATGGGTTCATGGCAGCCGGATGGTGAGTGATTCAACCCCAAATCCCTAATTTACTGACTGTTTTTTTTTTTTTTTTAAAAAGAGATGGGGTCTCGCCGTGTCATTCAAGCTGAAGTACAATGACACAACCATAGTTCACTGCAGCCTTGAACTCCTGGCTCAGGCAACAAGCAGTACAGAAAGCCTGCATTTAAACGCCGGCGACACAGAGACCATCATTGGCGGCATTACATCAGCACCAGTGAAACAGACGACTGCCACTTTTCTTCTTCTCTCTCTGTTCCAACTCTGAGGGATCAAGCAACTTCCCAGGTCAAGGAAGGAAGGGAAGGAAGGTGAGAGATGGACAGTGCCTCCTCTGCAGGCGTGAGTAAGGCCTGCGCTGCCCCCAGGGGAGAAGCTTTGAGCTGGATGTGAGGTTGAGGTTTCTATTTAGATTCTGCTGGTCTCCTGAGTTCAGAAAATGAGGCAGAGTTGTCAAAATGGTGTTAGTCAGCACAAGCGACAGAAAAGCTAATGGGATCTGTTTGAGGTTATTTTAAGGGACAAAGGCTGAGGAACCATCAGAGTGTGTATAAAGGCAGAGAAGGTTCAGGTTGAGTTAACAGCGCTGTGGCTGGCAGAAGGACGCATTTGCTCCTGACTGCAAGGGGAGTGTGGAGCCCCGTGTGAGCAGAGTCTGGGCCACCCCCGGAACCAGCTCTGCCAGAGGGTTCCAGCAAACACTGTGAAGTCCCCTCTCACTCTGATGCATGTAGAGAGACCTTAAAAGTTTGCCCAGCCACACAGAGAATGTTTGAAGCCTTCTGTGACCAGGAGCTACCTCCCAAGGCAGCCTCATCTATTTTTGGACATCATGTTAGAAAGTTTTCCTAAACTGGCTTGAAATGTTTCCCTGTTTTTGCACCTACAGCCTTGCAGATCAAGCCCACTCCCTTTGGACATTGAAACACAGAGAATGTGGCTTCCTCAAGTTTATTCTCTGCTCCAGAAGGTCACGGCCACAGCCTCCTCTCTCCTTCACCACCTTAGGTGCAACAGCAGTCAGGTAGAGTCGCTGCTATGTGATCGCACTTATTTAACATTTATTTTGAGTTAGGGTGTGGGTGCTGGGGCAGCTGGCTAACCATCCCCTGCCCTCTGTGGTGGCCTGAGAGAGGAGCAGGAATGCCCTGTGCAGGTTGGGGATCAGCAAACAGTCTAGACCAGCTTTTCTTCTGTATCCCGTTTGGAGAGTCCCTGGGTCGGAGGCCAGTCCATCCTGCAGCATTGAAGGGCGTGAGGGATGAGCAGGGCTGTGGGGCCCACAGAGCAGGCAGCCCTGGGGAGAAGTGGCCAGGGAATGTGCAAAAGTAATCAAGTCATGGGACAGGGTGGACCCAGCCCCAACCTAGGGGAGAGGGGAAGGGGATGTGCTGGAGCCTGGAGGTCCATGTCTGGCAGCCTTGGGAGACGAGAGGGTTTCCCAGGCTGGACAGCATGGGCAGGGAGTTCACTCCATGGTGAGCTCTCCCTGCTCCGTGTTATCCCAGTTTGTACAGGAGGCCACCAGCACCCTTCATTCGACTACATCGACGGACAGTATGGCCTTGATTGCATGGAACTTGTTGCAGGAGAAGTCGGCGAGCAGTTGCTTGGTGCCACTCCGGGTGGGCAGGATCTCAAAACGGACCCGGGACCGCTCCTTGGGACGTAGGGTCGGCACACTGATGGGGAGTGCATGGATCAGTGTTGATATGAGACACACAGACCTTGGGTTGGACGGGCCTTCTGCAACCTCCTGTCCTGTTCTGATGGAGGCTGGGCAAGGCCACTGCTTCTTTAGCTCCCTCTAGCTGTCCTCCGGGTTACGGGGCCCCTCCAGCCCCGGGACACTTCAGCACAGGAAGAGGGAGAGGGGTCCCATGATCTCCCAAATATTCTAAGCTCTGAAGACCAGCTCTTAGCTCTGGTGACCTGGACTTCTCAGGAGTTCAAGTTTGGTGAACCCCCAAACCAAATGCAAACACAGATTCTAGAGTTCCAAGGCCCCCAGAAGAGTATAGAACCCAAGGTCAGAGGGAGTCTGTCTGTCCCACCCAGAGGATCTGGAGGGTCCCCCCCACCCCCTCCCACCCTCCCGCACCGGCCACTCAGGCCCAGGACTCACTCAATCTTCAGGTTACCCAACAGCAGGCCGCTTCCCTCCACCATCAGCACACAGTCCCTCACTGGCTCATCCAGTGGATTGGAGAAGAGCATCTGCACGTTCACAGGCTTCTGCACATGAGCCTCATCCAGCACCTACAGAGGAGAGGGACTGCTGAGTCAGGACTCCAGCTGCTTAGCCCCTGCCTGCACCTTGGTGAAGGCTGGGCAGGGTGACTGAGTGAAGGGGGTGATGTCACTGAGGACGAAGGAAGGGGAGACCATTTAGCCCTCCTAGGTGCCAGGCATATTCTGTCTGATGCCCCCTGCCACCCAGTACACAGGGTGGTCCTAGGACATTATCCCATGCTGTGGATGAGAACCTCAGCTTTGAGGAGGAAGGGGCCCTCTGCAGCAGCCAATAGCACTGTGGCTTCCCTGTCCTGACTCCAGTTCAGCCCCTGCTTCCCAGGACAGCCCAGCTCCACTGTGGGCTCTGTGAGGGTCAGGACATTTTTCATGCTGAATTTATTTTTTTCAGGGACAGGGTCTTGCTATGTTGCCCAGGCTGGCCTCAAACTCCTGGCCTCAAGTGATCCTCCTGCCTTGGCCTCCCAAAGCACTGGGATTACAGATGTGAGTCACCGTGCCCAGCCACATGCTGGATTTAATATTACTTTCCTTGGTTTACCTGCTTATGGGTCCTGTTTCTTCCCTTAAAGCTTGAAACTCCCTCCCTGGGAGGCCCCACAGGTGTTGAAAAGGGCAGCCCCAGGCCGTGCAGCTGCTCATACCCTGGCTCACACTGTGGCTCCTTAAACTCTTTTCCATGGGTTGGGTTCCCCCAACTCAACCCAGGCTACTGTCCTCTGCTGACGCTCCAGTCTACCAATGTCCTTCTAAACTTCTAGAGCCCAGAGGTTCCCTGTGCACTATTTATAGTCTGAGCAGAGTTCTAGTACCACACTGTCCTTGCTCAGGGATCAGAACAGGTGAAGGCTGGGTTTGGGGTCAGAAAAGCAATTTGGACTATTTATTCAGACCAAAAGATGAAAGCTGTTGTGTTTCTGACAAGAAACAGCCATAATTCATTCTGAGCAGACAGGTCATATCTTTGGCCCTCAACTTCCTCATCTGGTAAAGAAGGACAATCATTTCTCCCCTCCCAGAAGGGGCCAAATGAGATCAAGGATGGGGAAGAAAGCATTTTGGAAATAGAAATTGAAATTGTATGGCTATGGGATTTCTTTTTCTTTTGAGAATGACTGGAGGTTGCTGGGGTTTTTTTGTTGTTGTTGGGTTTTGTTTTTCTTGTCACTAATCCTCAGAGCAACCATTTTACAGTGACAGAGCTGAGGTTCAGGCTGATTCAATAACCTGAAAAATTCACACACTAGGAAACAGCAGAGCCCAGCTAGATCTAAAGCCTTTGCTCTTTCCGATAGGTCTGCGATACCTCCCAGTAATTTGTGAATAATTGAAGCGTTTTAGACACTATGGTCTATATTATCATCTCTTCCATGAAACTCATTTAAATGTATGACATAATTTGAAGAGTGCAGCATAATTGTATGCTATTGGGTTATAACAAAGCTATACAGATGTTGCCACATTTTTCATGTTGATATTTAATTTGAGATTTCCGTGCATTTTTTTCTTTTTTTAGTGCTGCTTACCACTCTCTTGTATTGACCCAAATCTGTAAATGTACCCAGAGGACACGATAAAAGCCACCAAAAATCTCAGTTTGATAGTCACAGATGATGAGTCAATTGGGAGGACATCACCCTTTGGAAACAATGTTCAGATTGTTTTTGGCCTGGTTTCGTGGTCTAAGGTCCTCAATGCTAATTGCCAGCCAGTACCAGGTTAGATAATGGGGTTTTACACAAATTATTATCTTTTCATACAAATCACCTTCTCCAGTTTAAAAATCCGTGCTCTGCTCTGAGTGAGCTAACTGATCATTCAATAGAGACAAGAATGTCTTGATTTTCTGAATGCTTAGGTGGAGGAAAGAATGTGTCTTGAAGAAGGAAGATCAGGAGTCATTTAAAAAGATTAAACTTTTAAAAAGAGTTAGTGATGGCACATTTCTAGCCCATATATATTCTGATTTCCTTTCTAAAGATATTGTAGTATCTTTAAAGATAAGTAGACTTGCCATGGAAATCTGGAAGATGTATAGCAAAAGTGTTGAATAAAAGATGACGCTAGAAGAAGGTTTGAGGACATCGGATAAGGGAATATAATGGGAATATACTGGGGAAAAACACTATTTTTTTTTTTTGTCTGAGTCTCTCTCTGTCACCCAGGCTGGAGTGCAATGGTGCAATCTCAGCTCACTGCAACCTCTGCCTCTCAGGTTCAAGCAATTCTCCTGCCTCGGCCTCCCAAGTAGATGGGATTACCGGTGCCTGCCACCACGCCTGGCTAATTTTTTATATTTTTAGTAGAGACGGGGTTTTGCCATGTTAGCCAGGCTGGTCTCGAACTCCTGATCTCAGATGATCCACCCGCCTCGGCCCCCAAAGTGCTGGGATTACAGGAGTGAGCCACCGTGCCTGGCCAAAAACTAACTTCTTTTAAACACTGATCACTTTAGTACAGAATGTTTTCATAACCGAACTGGCAGCCACCCAGTATCATTTTCTGGACTCAGGAGTTGGAATGGGCACTCTGCTGTCCACCATGTCTAGAGAGATAGGGAGTGCTTCTCAGAAATGTCTTGTGAAGCAGGACAGGCTGTCACATGCAGGGCACAAGCCTGGACTGGCAATGAAACCTCTCGCCTGTGCAGGGAAGAATTCAAGTCCAGAGCCAGGGGGCTCTGTTCCAGTCCTGCCCCGAGGAAGGGGCTATTTCTCTTTCACAAATAGTGGCTATCCACTAAGACATTGTGCCAAGGGAGACAGTGATGAACTCAGAATAGAGGTAAGGCCTGCCCTTGTGGAGTTTACGGTCGGGTAGGGGTTCACAACCAAATAATTGCACAAAGACAGATAATATTCCAGCTGGGACAAATGCCTTGAAGGTAAAGGGCAGAAGGTTCGGAGGGTGTATAACTGAGACCAAGCCTAATTTCGGAGCTCAGGAAAGTCTTTCTTGAGGAAATGACACTCTGCAAAGGAAGTAATTGATTGTCCCAATGACAGAGTTGGAGCAACTGAGACTCAGATTAAGGGACTTGCTCAGTGTCATCACTGATCAATGGAGGGGTTTAAATACAATGCCAGATCCATTTGGTTGCATGGCCCAAGGCCTGAATGACTGCCCCTCTCAGCCCCCAGACTGGCTGCCCAGTCACTGGCTCTCTAGCCCCTAACGTAGGGACCAACTCCCCCATCCTGAAGCACAGTCCAAAGTAACCAGGACAGTAAAAGGGTGCAATTGCAGGCCAACTGTGTGGGAGAACCAGGCCCCGCATCAGAGCCAGCACCCTAGATCCCCCTGCCCTCTCTGAGGTCAGGAACCCCTTCAGCCAGCTTACAGCTTAAGGAGGGATGGGCCAGGGCAGCCATGATTATCTGGCTCCTCCCGGTTTCTGGGGCTTGGGAAACCCGTGGCACTGTGATTGTACAGAGAACAATTCTAGCAATTTCTAGCTAGACGGCGGGGTGTGGGGGGAGCAGATGGTGGGCACAGCAGATGAAAGAGGGCAGGGCCTGGCACATGAGGCTCTTAGTTGGACCCCAGTGGAAACCCTCATGTTCTCTGTCCATTTGTCTGCCTGTCCTTGTGCAGCCTTTTACCCTTCAGACCTGTACTACCTGGCTCCAGCACTCTCCACCTGGGGCTAGGGGGATCAGGCACAGGGGCTCCAGGGTGAGGGACAGGCTTGGAGTCAGCACAGGTACTCCTGCCGGTGCTGAGGAAGAGACAGAGTGGCACGAGGGGCCTCCCACAGAGCGGCAAGCCCCACCTTCCTGGGCTCCTGAGAAGGAGCTTGAGGGTGAATGCTGCAAACCAAAGGAAGCCCTATGAGCAGAGAAAGAAAGAGGGGTCTTTGTTCTCAGCCACTTTGAAGATGCTGTTGCTGGCTGGTGATGTATCAGGACAGCTTGGAGGGGCATGGGCTGGGAGTCCCAGGGCCTGAGGCCTAGCCTTGACTCTGGCAGTGGCCAGCTGTTCCCTTCTCTCTGGGCCTTGGTTTACTCGTGTGAAGTGAGAGTGGAGCATGTGACTAGGCTCCTAAGAGTCCATGATTCTGTAACTCCAGGGTCTAGACAGTGGAGAGATGCTGTGGCTCAGGCCTGTTTCTGACAGGGGGCTGGGCTGTGGCCCTGACACATCAGCTGGCTGTGTGCGGGACCCATACCCGTGCCTCTCTGTGATTCCCAAGCCTGGCATGGCCCAGAACACAGCAGATGCTCAGTAGCTGAGTGAGAGGGGAATAACTGAAAAGAGTCCCTCCAGACCCCTCCTCAGCTGATGCCCCCAGTGGTTCTGAACTAGAATCCGAGAAGCAGCCAGGCAAATGCACATGTTTATCCCACCAGACAGGGAGCAGGAACACTGGCCTGAGTGGGAGATCTTGGCTATTTGGCAGAGGCTGGACCCAAGCCGGGCCCAGTTCTCTGCCCTTCCCAGCAAGAAAAACTCTCCTTTGCAGTCTGGGAGAACTGTGGCTCACAGGGACGGTGGGGCTCCTGGGAGCTGGGCTGGCTGGGGGCAGAACCCCTTCCCACCCCGTTACCTCCAGGGTCAAGGTGGGGTTGTCCAGGATGATGTCCCGCTCCACCACCACCCCACGTTCATCTGGGACCTTGCACACGGCTGTGATCCGGATCATGTTGTCGGACTTCAGGTACTTTTCATACTGAGAGTACGAGATCTTTACAGGATGCTCTGCCTCTAGAAAGAGAAGTCGGGGATCCAAGTGAGGAAGAGTGGGGATGGCTTCTGAACCTTCCTCAGAACTGACGCCAAGCCAAGGCAGGGTGAGCTGGCAGGAAGATCTGCAGCCCCGGGCTTGACTGAGCCCTCCTTGGGCCAGGTCCTGTGGGAAGCCTCCCCCTGGTCAGAGTGGGCTCCAGAGCAGGGTCCAAGGAGGCCCCAGGACTCCGTCTGGCTGGGCAGATTCCCAGGAGGATGAGCTCATAGGGGCTAAAGATACTGCTGCTTCCTCCCCACCCAAAATGTTGGAGGGCAAGTGTCCTTTTGTTATTTTTTAAATTATTTGTAGAGATGGGGTCTCCCTATGTTGTCCAGACTGGTCTCAAACTCCTGGGCTCAACTGATCCTCCCGCTTTGGCCTCCCAAAGTGTTGGGATTACAGACATGTGCACTGCGCCCAGCCACAAATGTCCTTCTGAGGGGCAGTGGAAGAATACAAATGCCACCTGATTGCCAACAACAGTAGCAATCATGACAGCAACACAATAATAGGTAGGAAGGAAAGCCAGGGTATTGGCTAAACAAACACTTAGGATCCTCCCCGTCATCTAATAACCTGGGGTTGTACTGTCACAGCATCCCTTTCATTCCTCATGCTTTCTCCTGCTTCTAAATCATCCGCTCACCAGCCAGACAAAGCTTTAGAAAGCTGTTTTCTGTTTTGTTTTTTTCTAAATCACTATTCTTCCATGTCACATATCACTTCAAAATTTCTCCATGGCTCCTCATTGCGTTAGATAAAGTTCAGACCCTCAACCTGGCCCTGAATCACCTGTCCCTTAAAAGAACCTTCCACACTTCTTGTCCTGCAGACAAAACAGGCACCTTTTTGCCCCCATATTTTGACTCACATGGTTCCCTCAGATGGAAATGCCTCCCCTGGCTTCTCTCCATGCATCTGGCTCCTTCCCCATGCTTTAAGTCCTCTCTTCTGACCCTGTGGGCTGCGGGGCCCTCTTCCTACCCTGACGGGCTTAGGTGCTCCCTTCCCTCAGGCTTTCATGCTGGGTGGCCTGGGGGTGCCCCAGCACCCACAGTGTTACACACTCTTGTAGGTAAGACTGTAGGGAGGAAGTTGCCCCTGCTTTTAGCACTGGAGGAATTTGCCATCCCTGCCCCAAATGTGGAGAGGACAGGCCCTTGCATCAGCTGGTCCAACCCTCACCATCAGTGACCACTGAGGTTCAGAAAAGGAGGGAGACTTAACCAGGGTCATCCAGCAACTACTTGGCAGATGACCAGACTCTAAGACCACTATACCTGCCTTCTCTCTTTTTTCCATTCCATTCTGCAAAAGGATTTTTTTAAACCATTTCCATCCTGTGAATTTTATTTTTTTTTTTTTTTTGACTTCCAAAATTAGCTCTTTTGGCCAGGCATTGTGGCTCATGTCTGTAATCCCAGCACTTTGGAAAGCCAAGGTGGGAAAATTGCTTGAGGCCAGGAGTTTGAGACCAGCCTGGGCAATATAGTGAGATCCTATCTCTACAAAAAGCTTTAAAAGTTAGCTGGGCATAATGGCATGCCTATAGTCCTAGCTACTTGGGACTACAGCTGCTTGGGAGGTTGAGGCAGAAGGATTGCTGGAACCCAGAGTTTGAGGCTGCAGTGAGCTATGATCACTTCAGCCTGGGAGACAGAGCAAGACCCTGTATAAAAACAAAACAAACAAACAAAACAAACAAACAAAAACAAACAAGCAAATAAAAAAAGCCCTTTCTTTGGGTTTCTAAGGTCAATAACAGCCAGGCAGTTCCTTTTGATATTGAAAAGATTTCTGCTAAAATTCTGCCAGAAGACGGATTGCTAGGGGATGCTGCCTTCTGACAGGTGTGTGACACCTCTCAGTTTCTCTGGAGACAGAATTCTTTCAAGATGGGCAGTATAATTAATCAGTTTCTATTAGCTCCTTATGTGAAGCAAATAACTACCCCACCCTGCTAATCTGGTTTGTAAGTCCAAACTTTTCATAACAGCTTGAAGGATTTTACCAATGTGGGCACACCTGCATTCTAATCCTTCCACAGCACAACCTTTATCTGCTCCACCTTGTTCCCTTCCCATCCCTGCTACCCAAGGGCAAGGAGTCACTTCCTCCCAAATGATCAAACTTCTTTTTTTTTTGAGACGGAGTCTCGCTCTGTCGCCCAGGCTGGAGTGCAGTGGCGCGATCTCGGCTCACTGCAAGCTCCGCCTCCCGGGTTAATGCCATTCTCCTGCCTCAGCCTCCTGAGTAGCTGGGACTACAGGCGCCCGCCACTGCGCCCAGCTAATTTTTTGTATTTTTAGTAGAGACGGGATTTCACCGTGGTCTCGATCTCCTGACCTTGTGATCTGCCTGCCTCGGCCTCCCAAAGTGGCTGGGATTACAGGCGTGAGCCACCATGCCCGGCCAATGATCAGACTTCTAAGAAAACCTGTCACTGCTGTCAGGATTCCAGAAGGTCCACTCACCCCGTAGCAGCCGTGGGAGAGCCCTGGGCCAAGGTTTAGGGCCCCGTGGTCATTGCCACCCTCCCGAGGTCAAACTAGGAAAGGGATTTGTTGTGGGGGTGGGGGTGGGGGTGAGGTGGGTAACAGCAAAACAACATAGAAAACAGGGGGTGGCTCTGGTATCAGGAAACACAGGACCAAGACCCGGCACTACCGCTACTATCTATGAGACTTTATCTCTGAAGTAAGTCACAGATCTCTCCCAGCCTCACTTTCTGCCTCTATAAGATGGATACTGAGGCC